>NW_022900939.1:47545343-47551299 GCF_012274545.1 Fukomys damarensis | reverse complement strand
ATATATATAATATATATAAAGAACTCAAAACTCAGACCCCCCTCCACATGAAAGACCCAATCATAAAATGGGTAACTGAAATGAATAAACACTCTTCAGAAGTTCTATGAAGAAAAATGCACTTGAATCATTTTAAATGTTGTATGACATCTCTGTGAGAACTGAGTTGTTTCCACATGCCGTAGCTGGCCTGTAGACCTAGGCCCTAATCATGATTTAATTAGGAAACGATTTCCCCCCAAATCATGTAGAATTGCTCCGAGGTTTTGGTGAGAGGTTTGCAAGTAGCCAATCCGAGAACGTCATTCAGTTCTCCTTGCTGCTGATTGGTTGCTGCCCACTTGGTCTGATGCCCCAGCGTTCCCGCGTCATAGCAGGTTGCTACCGCGTGTAGCTGTCTCCAGTGCTCTCGGTTTTGTTCTTAAAGCCTTAAGATCTCTAAGATGCCGCCAAAACGACCTGCAGCTCTAAGGCTTTATCAACACAGTATTTTACTAAACAAATTACGTAACTGTGGGAGGCATAGGTTATTTAGGGTTTAAACTATAAAAAATAGGCATTTTTCTGACTGTATCTGAAATTCGTAGGTTTTTACAATTTGCAGGTGCTCGAGGAACTTAACCCTCGTGAATTTCGGGGGCCCAAAGTATTGTCTCAGAATTCTGTGGGCTGAGGTTAAAGATCAAGGTGTGGAGGAGCTTCTCTGATAGCTGCTGCGGGAACCCGGCTTCGGGTCTCTCGCCTTCCCTGCTGTCGCTGTGCAGCAGTTGCATCACTCCACCTTCCATCTCCGTCGCTGCATAGCCACCTTCTCCCTCTGACTCTGGTCTGCACGCGGCATTCTCTAGTTTCATTTTAACTTGATTATATTAGGAAAGACCCTGTTTCTAAGTAAGACTACATTTTGACATTCTGGAGGTCATTATTTCAACACATCTTAGGGGCCACCTGTCATTACCTCACTTATTTGTAGTAATTTACCTCATATCCCCCAACACTGAATGCTCCAAGGGCAGATCTAGTTTGTTTTACTTTTGTGTCCCCGACAGTGGTTAATAAATGACCCGGCTTAAGCTTGAACTTCTTTTGCCAACTCACGAGGATCCATTAGGCGAGAGCACACGCTCTTTGCCTGGTACATGTATGTGTGAGTGCCTACATGTTCAGCTCTTTGCATGATTTCTTTTCTTTTCTTTTCTTGGAAGAATATAGATCAGGAGGATGGCTAGCTGAAGGAGCTTGTTACAGCCCGCCCTGGGGGTGTCAGTGTCCCTGTGTTCTGGTAGAGAATGATGGGCATCCCTCTGTGAGGGAACAGGCAGTCTTGTTTGTCCCCACTTCATAGCTTTCTTTCTTTTCTCCATTTGAAGCATCCTAAAGATGTCCTTAGTGACAGTTGCTATGGAAATATTGCAGGGTTTCCTGTGGTATTGGGTGACGGGGTAACCTGGAGCTCTTGTTAGTGCAGAGTTAGATGATGCCTAACTGATGGCATTCAAGTTCAGGTGTTATAACTTGTTGTCATCAGGGGAGTGATGTGCATTTACTTTGCACAGTCTGACTTATTACACTGATTCCTTTCTTTTTCGTTGTTCTTGAAGTGTTTGTCATCACCTTAAATATTCAACCCATTGCTTCACAGAATATCCTGGCAGAGGCAGGGCTATCATTTCTGTAATCAAATAAATGGATAAACATACACAGTCCCTCTGATACCGGTGTTCTGGGGTAACTTCTGATACCATGGTGCTGGGGATTGAATTCGCGGCCTTCATCTGAGCTGCATTCTAAGCCCATTTTTATTTTTTTATTTGAGACAGGATTTTTAAGTCACTAAGTTGGCCAGGCTGGGCTCGAATTTACAGTCCTCCTTCCTCAGCATCCCTGAGTGCTGGGATTGCAGATGTGTTCCATCACGCCTGGCAAGGCTGAGACGGAGCAATCAATGGGTGGGGGAGAGGAAAATGGGTTATCTGGTGACTTAGACTCTCGCCTCTTTGCAACACCAAGTGAATAATAGTAATACGCACCCCGCCTACTCCAGAGGATTCTCACGAGGGCCTGGGATCCATGTGTGTGAGAGCTGTGTAAACTGTGCAGTGTGATGAAATTCTCCGAAATGTCATTTTAGTCCTATTGGTCCTGGCTCTGCCCTTCTTGGGGTGAAAGCGGGGAAGCCACTTAATCTCTGCAAGACCTGGGTTGGACTCTGCTGAACTACTCGGCAGGTGTTCAGGTCATCATGCAATGCAGCATTTTCAAGACCATCAGGCTGGCTGCTTGTTAATTTCTTCCATTCTTTATTTGCTTTTATTTGGAGAGTGGAGAGATTTGCTATCTGATTTGCACCATTAGGTTGAAGAGGAAGATAAACTTGATTTCTTGAAAATCTTTTTCAAATTATTTCTTTAATACAAAGTGTCTAATGCACCTGGGCCAGTTTATCATGGTGGCATGTGCTAGTGTAATTCTTTTTTTTGTACCGGGGATTGAACTCTGGTCCTTGAGCTTGCAAGGCAGGCCACCGAACCACTGAGCTAAATCCCCGGCCCTGCTAGTGTAATTTGGATCCTCCCGAGAGTTTTGTTTTTGCATACACTTTGGTGTAGGACGGTCACTCAGACACTCAATAGCACACTCAGGCATGCAGACTTTGATAATTCTAGGAAAAGTTCTGAATGCATCTAGTGATTTGTGTATATATTTTAATTTTTTAAAAACTGCCAACTATTCTAGCTATGCTTCTGGAACTGATGCTATTGCAATTAAATAAAATTTGTTAAAAATAATTCCCTGCATGAAAATTCTAGATATATTCATTATGCAGCTCCTCTTGAAGGATTTTCATTTTTCTCAGTTGGGCCAGTTCTGAGTCAAATGCAGTTGGTTTCTAGACACTGACCCGTTTTCCGAATGTGAGCACCCTTTTCCCAGGTGACTCCCTGCCAGCGTGTGGTCCCCCTCTCCCGCCGGTGCCGTCGGCTCACCTTCTTCAGCAGGAGACAGGCTTCCTGCCCACTCTCATGAAAGTGGAATGAAGATAATTTGATTTTTAAATTATAAGAAAAGGAGAATGGAAAAAATGAAGCTTAGAAACTTAGCTAGTTTTCAGGCTTAAGGGTATTGCAATAAAAAGGCTGAACAAATGAGACACCAAGAAACAGAAGGAAAATCTGCAATTTGCACGGTTTTGAGTAGCAAGCGGTGGGATTTCTCATTAAATACGGTAGCTGCAACGTAAGTCCATGGAAGGAGGCCAAGGAACGGAGGCTTTGTGAGACCACAGCAGCTTCTTTCCTGTGGGAGCTTTGTGAGCTTCAGCATCTCAGCAGGGACTCATCTGTGCCCCGTGCCCATATTTCTGTGCTCTTAGATCTGCGTATGAATTCCACCTCAATCTCTAGGAAATAAACACGAAAGCCTACGGAATTAAGTGAAGTGCTCTTTTACTAAAGCACTAATAATATCAGTGCTGGAGACATCAGTTTTCGGCTTTATCTAATTAAATCATGTTTGGCAGTTTTTGCAGTCACAGTAACTGCACCCCAAATGTGTTCGCCATAAACTCCCTGGAAAGGAGTCATTTATCTCCCTGACGCATCACTTCACTTTGGATTTATAGGTACTTTATTAGAATAACATTTTTGTGGGATAAAAATAGTTTATTTTGCTATAGTTTCTCTCTACTTCTCAGTTCAAAACTTTCTCTTCAACTTTTGATCGGTGCCAGTTTTGTACCAGTCTCTTCAAGCCTCAATTTCTGCATTTGTGAAATGAGTATTAAAAAGTAACACCTATAAAGTAGTGTAAAATTATTGCAATGATTAGCAGAAAGGACAAAACACCACAGGCATGGCCTGCTGAACAGCAGATACTCAGTAAATGAGCTATTTTTGTTTTTCTTGTTAAGGTGTAAATTTGGAGGTCATCAAACCTTTTATAGACTAGTTCTTTAACTACAGAAAGCAAATGTCTGAATGTGTTTGAAAATGCTGTCAAAGGAACCTAGGACGCTCACGTGTCAAATGAAGTTGAGATTTGAGCCATGACTCATTAGTAAAGCCAGAAGTTGCTTTACCTTACTCGAGCAGAACCTGATACACAAGGGGTTGATGTGCTTGGAGATTGTTTTTATTACCCTCTTCCCACTTCAGAGGCCTTCATTCTCTGTCATGATGGGATGAGAGTTTGAATACACCTACTGTGGTTTAGTAAAAATAATCAAACAAGAGGTTACAAAGTAACAGGGCTAGAAATGGAGGCAAAAATAAAGTCCAGTTATGTGAAACAGAGAAGGGAAGATCACATTTGACCACGTGACGAGACCTGAGATTCCTGCAAAATGCACTCACTCCGGTAGGGCAGTCGGCAAAGAGCCCCCGGGGTCAAGCACGGGGCAGACACAGAGGCCTTGCGGTTGGCTCGGTGCCATCTGAGCTCTGAAAGAATCTCGGGTCTATTTTGGCTTTGCAGTCTGAGTACAGTGGCCCTGGAAGAGCTGGTGAGCGTTATGCATGAGAGCAGATGGGAGGTTCTGTCAGTTATGTAAGAAAAATCTATAATTTGAGCCTTGAGACGTGAAGATGTCATATACTGAAAAGGCTTTCCTGGGTTTTTTTAATCATATGACATCAAAATGTCTATGCATAGAAGGTTAAGAAAAATCTACCTCAGCTGCAAGGTTAACATTCTTGGTAGGAAAATAGATTGTACTCAGTAGTTTTCTCTATTAAGTTTTTTAAAAAGAAACTCTGAGGTAGCCAGGTGTGGTGCTGCACGCCTATCATCCCAGCACATAGGAGGCTGAGGCAAGAGGATCGCTGTGAGTTCGAGACCAGCCTGGGCTACATAGAGAGTTCCAGGTCAGACTTAACTACACAGTGAGACCCTGTCTCCAAAAAAAAAAAAAATCTGATGTAGTAGGTAGTACAGCACTGCGCAGATTTTTTTTGTATTGTTTGGATTATCAACATAGTTAAGAAGTATTTCCCCTATCTTTATATGTGTGATTTAAAAAAATTAATGTCCTCCTGAGAATGGAAAGATGTAGATCAACAATTCTGTCAAAAGCAGTGATTTAGGGGGAGAAAAGCAAAAAAAGAAAGAATTAAACATCAGTTGTTAAATGCCAATTGTTGAGACAAGAAAGCAAAGCTAGAGTTAAAAGACACAGTTACTATTATAGTGATACCTTGGTTGTCTAACTCCATTCCTTCCAAATTCGTGTTTGAACACCTAAAAGTTCAAGAACTGAACATACTTTTCTCATGATAAATAATAGAAAACCGAACAATCGGTTCTGAGGCCCCCAAATTACACTTATACTTTCACTTTTCCAGGACTTGCGCAAATTTTGCAATGATTTCTTTCTTATTCCTGCTGTGGTTCTCACAGTTTTACTGCTGGTAGCGCTAACTTTCTTTGGAGCCATGGTTACGGTATTAAGAACAAAAGCAGCAGCACGGCGAATGTGTTGTTCATGGACATGGCGCCGTGCGCAGTCCGGAGAGGGCGGCTTACGCTGAAGCGTCACCCTCGTGTCCCCAGCGATGCGATGGGCGACTCACTTCCCTGCTCTACAGCTCTTTTCAAGTTGGGCTTTTGGTTGTCTACCGAGCAGGGTTCTTTCAAACTTGGCTGTTTGAGGAGTGTAAAGTTCGAGCCTGGAGCCGCTTGACCACCGGGGTGTCACGGTAGATGGTTTCAGACTATATAAGGCACAATATTTTTTAGAAATCTAAAATTTCCCCCTAAACTCTGCCCCAGTGAACTGAAGTATTTGCTCCACTGCTGGCCCAGCACAGGGCCTCTCCAAGGGGTGGAGGATGCAGGCTCCGCCGGGTCTCATGGAAAAGTAGCCCCGGCTTTCTCCCCTCGGCCCGCGGGAGCCTCAGGAGGCCCGGGAGGAGGCGGCGGGGCCGGCAGGACCGACGCCGAGGAAGCTGCTCGCTGCGGG
>NW_022900939.1:47527167-47545246 GCF_012274545.1 Fukomys damarensis | reverse complement strand
GTGCACGGTCAGGGGAAGCGAGGAGACCCACCGAGGGCGGCAGCGCTTCGCCCTAAAGCGCAGAGGGCGAGGGTGGCCGAGCAGGGCGCGGGTGCGCAAAAGCCAGTTTAGCCCCTCTGCCGGCATCCGGTTTAGTCATCCAGGGAGAGAAAATGAGCAGAAGATTGGAGCGGGAGACCTTAAGGGCTACTTTTTGCCCATTGACAGATAACTAGAACTATCTGCATTATCTATGCAGCACGGTGTTTTTATTATTTTTACCTAAAGACATCACTTTTTGGTATTGACAAACGTGATTTTTTAAAAAAACCTGGTCTTAGATAATTGTCCAAAAAAAAAAAAAGTCCATAGCAACAGTATTCATGCTAGTGAAATTTTAAAACCACCTACATGTCATATTGGAATGAATTAATCCACTGTCATCTCCTTATATAGTAGGGTATTACAGAGCAAGGAAAAGGGAGGAACAGGAAGACCATGTTTCCAAATAGATATATCTCTAAAACATGAAATCGAAGCCGGGCATGGTGCCGCACTCCTGTAATCCCAACACTCAGGAGGCTGAGGCAGGAGGATCCCTGTGAGTTCGAGACCAGCCTGGGCTACATAGTTCCAGGTAAGTCTCAATTACATAGTGAGACCCTGTCTCAAAAACAACAACAACCACAAAACCCAAAACAAAACCATGAAATCGAACAAAGAAAGAAAACAAAAAAAATAAAAAATAAAAAAATAAAAAGAGAAAACAAGCAAATAGAAGCAGTATACTAGAATAACATATAATATATAATAAAAAAGCTAAAATGAAAACAAGACTATACACATATGTACATATATCACAAGATATATAACAATAAGACAAAGAAAGGATAGTAGTTATAGTTATAACTGGACTAACAATTTCTAACATAACTTGTGGGTGGAGAAATAACTATTAAGGCATAATATATCCTTTTGTGGGGGGTACTGGGGCTTGAACTCGGCACCTTGCGCTTGCGAGGCAGGTGGCAGAACCACTGCACTAAAACCCCAGTTCTTGTCCTTTTTTGTATATGTTGAACAAGTAAAAGAAGAACGGGAAAAGAAGGAGAAGGCCGGTTTGGAAGGATGCAGCCCAGGAAGCCAAGGGCATGGCTCTGGGCTGTGGGTCCCACTGCAGCTGGGATCCGGAACGTCTGGGGCCGTGCATTCCAGGCATGGTGAAGCCTGGAGAAGGCGGGACCTGGAGGAAGGAAAGCTCAGTGGGGTGTGTGCCCATGCAGAGGGGCTGGGACCTGCCTTCTGTCACAATTCCTGGCCTCCAGCAGCGAGCACCTCCTCCTGCCACATGGTTGTGTGGCCACAGACCCAGAGTGACTGGAGCTTCTGAAACTGTCAGCCAGAGCAAACCTTCTCCCCATGAAGAGGATTATCTTGAGCTTAATCTCAGCGCAGAAAGCTGCCTGACACCCTTATCATCACTGAGACTCAGCACAAAAAGAGGGGAGACTGAGAATATGCCATTTAGGCCAGAGTGAAAGTTCCCTGGGAAAATCAGATGAAGAGGAAGATTGTGAAAGCATTCTTTCGGATGGGGAGGCTCATTAATTCATTCGCTGTGCTTTTACCAACTGCATGTGCCTGTCCTTGTTCTGGGACACAGCCATGGACAAAGCAGCCAAGACCACCCTTGTCAGCTTAGGTGTCTGGCAGGCAGGGTCTTTCCGTGTCCAGTCTTCTGGGGTGTGAGCTTCGCGGGAGGCGCCCAGAGCAGAAAGCACCTGTCAGATGGCACGAGGCGAGGAGGGAGTGAGGGGCACCTGTCCCCGGGACGCTCCCTTCCACTGGGGGCTGTTGTCTACATGGATCAGTGTGTTGAGGCACGCACAGGCCCTCCGGAGCATACGGGGTGGTAGGATTCTTGTAGGCTGCTTCTGCTTGGAAACCGAGTTGGCAACTTGGAGGACCATGGTGGTAACTCGGTCAGTGTTGGTGGAGTAGCCTGGTTGAAAGATTCTGCCCATGAAGCCCACACCTAAGGCTGACCTTAGAACTGGGCAGAGTCTGCTACCCCAAACTGTCTTACCACTGTCTACCTTTTTAGCCCCAGTCTGTTGCTATTAGAACTTCATTCCATTGCCTTGACCTCTTCTATTGTATTATATTGTATGTACCTTAGTGCAAGAGCACTTGCCTAGTGTCTGAGGCTCTAGGTTTGATTCCCCAGTATCAAAATCAAACCAAAACAAGCCCTAAAAGTTATTTTATAAATAACTCGTAATCTGACTTGTAACTTTAATGTTTTGAAAAGAATTGTGTCCTAAAATGGCTTGTTAATGAAAACACATGGTATCTGTGACATTCTGAGAGACACATAAAATTTGGACACACACTTGCTTATACTATTTCTTTTTTTTTTCCTCTTTATGTTTTCCAAGGCATGAAGAATACAGTTGAGAAAATAGGAGTTAAGGATGAAGGAGTGGCTTCTGCCCCGAGAGCATCCAGGAAGGCACAGAGAGAGCGTCCAGCAGTCAAGAAGGCGAGAGCAGGGTCTAACTGTTAGGAGCACAGAGACTACAAGAGCTTTCCACCTGCATTGCTCCAGAGCGCTCAAGGACACTTTCCTTCTGTGTGATAATTATACCGACACAACAGTGCAGAATTTAAAAGATGTCCATATTCAAAGTGATTTTTGTTTTTATTTTATGGCACTAGGGCTATGGTCTGAAGCACCCGTTAAAAGGCAGTAGATTGTGTCAGCGTATAGCATTTGATCTGCTGCACAAAGGGGCAGAACTATGGTCTGTGAAGCCCTTTAGGATTTGCCCACATCACTGAAGCCATGGTGCTAGGGGCTGGCTTCCGAGACGGTGGTTTACAGTCCTGTTTCCAAGTCCCGCCCCAGGAAGGACTTGAGCCTGTAAAGGTTTTATGGGAGGGAAACCACACATTAGACCTGGAAAATCTGACAGCTTACTTTACTGCCTTGTTTTTATTTATTTACTTTTTTTTTTGGGTACTGGGGATGGAACTCGGGACCTTACACTTGTTAAGCAGGCGGTGGAACCACTGAGCTAAATCTCGGGCCCCTTTATTTATTTACTTTTTAACTGTAAACTGTGTTCTCTGGTCTGGGAGGAGAAGGAAATCTCTGCTTTGCGTATTTTCAATTCTCAGATGAGGTGGTTTGCTTTTAAATAGCGGGGGATGGAGTACTGGAGAAACATCTCCAAACATTTTGAACACAGAGACCTTTTGTAGGTCAGGAACTAAAGTCTCCTTGCGAGAATTTCTGGGAATTCATGACTGCTGGATTGATCTGCATCAGGAAGAAATCCAGTCACCCCTCTTCTGGAGAACCATGTGACTAGGTTGGGTTGAATTTCTGTTTGCATATGAAGATGTTCGAGTCAGGGGGTGCTGTGACGGAAGATGGAGGGGGGAAATGAATATGGTGAAGGAAATAAATCTCATTTTTAAAAAGTGAAGGCCCTGCTACATGTCAGCGCTTCGAGGTGGAAAATAACCCAGAGGTCTTGTCCTTGAGGAGCTCACGGACAAGTAGATGAGACAGGTCGAAGTGTAATAAATATAAAGGCAGTCAAAGTACAATACTGCCAGGTCCAGGTTGTAGCTCAGCAGCACAGAGCCTGCCTGGCAAGCGAGAGCCCCTGAGTTTGATTTCTGGTATCCAAACCAAAAAGAGTACAAAACTACTGTTCGAAGCGTGGGGTTGGGAGTCTCCGGCTGAGCTGAATCCTGAGGGAGCGGTCCTTAACCAGAGATGACTGGGTGACACAGCTTTCTGGACGGGAGCCGGTAAATGGCTCGGTACAGGAATGGGGCTGCAGGGGGCGCCCACGAGCCCCCGGTCTGCCAGGCCCCGCTCCGCAGAGACACTGAGGGGTCTGAAGTAGGCGCACCCGCTATTTCCAATCTTTATTTTTTTCTCATGAACATTCTCATTGAAGAAAATTTAGGGTTATACAAGACATGAATATAAAATGTAAAATCACCTTCAATTCCACCACACAGAGATAGCCATTGCCTATTTTGGTATACTTGGCATGTGTCTTTTGTATTTGTGATCATTTTCTATATAAAATTGTACATTTTGAATTTTTCACTGACGTTATTTCCTGGCCACTTCTGTAATCTGTGTTCTTTTTTGTAGAATAGTTTTTGACTCACGGGAGTATTGCAGAGAGACACTGTGCAGAGATGATACGTGTCTTCACCCAGCCTTCCAAGGTGTCACCACTTTACTTCCTGTCTCTTCCTCTCCCAGTCCAACGTGCCTGCTTGTGTCATCTGTCCATGGAGACTCTGATGTGACTGCAGGAGTGGCGCAGCCTGGAACACGAGCGAGTGAGCGTCCCTAAACAGAGGCCTGCTGCATTCATGGTGCACTGAGCTTGGAATGGAGTTTGGAACAAAAGCAATTTGAGAACTAGGGAGTGCTCTGGGGCAGATGGCCTTGAAACTTTTGTTTTGTTTTTGTTTTTGACAGGAAGTCTTACTGTATTGCCCAGCTCTTGAATTCAAATTCCTGCCTCAGCCTCCTGAGCAGCTGTAATTAGAGGTCTGCACTACCACTCCCAGGTTTCTCCTCATGAGATGGGACTCTCAGGACTTCACGGGCTTGCCTTTGTGTGAGCCACTGCGTGTTCTACTGCCGATGAATTTTCGGTGTGGTGTTACTAAGTAACCACCAGATTGTTCTCCTTCTGTTTATACTGAACAAAGACTGTAACCTTGAGTTTCCCTGTGATCTTGACCCATTCCAACCTGGAGTCTGATCCAGTATCTCCTAACATTGTTCAAGGCCAATGCTGAAGGACTTGTGCTCATTTCCAAAGTCTTGGTTCAATCGTTGGTTTTCACGTGTCGGCCACGGAAAACACTACATACTGGCAGAGATCACAGGTGATGACGGAGACAACTCATCTCCAGGGCTCAGCCCTGCTCCTGCTCGCTTGTTCATCTCACTGAGAGATGAGGCCTCTTCCTGTTTAGAGCGTGTTTGCCCACTCTTGGGGCCATTTTCACGGCCTGCATAAATTTCATATTATGTTGCGCGTTTCTTTTTCTTTTCTTTTCTTTTTTGGTACCAGGGATCAAACATGGGACCTTGTGATTACAAAGCAGGCAGTGGAACCACTGAGCTAAATCCCCAGTCCTGTTGTGCATTTCGTGAGAGTAGAACTCTATTATCTTACTTTTCACGTATATCACAGTACTGAGCACAGTACTTTGCCGTTACAGGCTAAAACAATACTTGTTCATGTGAATTCATTAATTCTCGACACTCTTTCCCTCAGAGGAGGCATGCAGTCTCACAGCTTCAACTAACACTTTCAGCCTGTAAACTGTTTTGGTATTGCCAGCTGCTTTCTAAAAGGTTCTGCTTCAATTATCTGCTTTCTTACAGGTTCCAAAAGACTGATGGTGAAATAATCCTTCCTCCTGGACTCTTCTTGTTACAGGCCAAATTGAATTTTGTCCCCTTAAAATTTGAAGTCCTCAGCCCTTGTAGAGAAGACTGGGTGTTTGAAGAAATGATTAAGGCGGAAGAGGGTCACTGGTGGTCCCTCTGAGAAGAGATGAAGACCCTGAGAAGGCCAGATGAAGAGAAGGAGGCCATCTGCCAGCAGAAGAGGGAGGTCTTGAAAGAAAGCCACCCGCACTGGCCTCCGAAGTCCTTGGGTTTGGACTTCAGCCTCCAGAATCGTGAAGAAATACGTTTCTGTTGTGTATGGCACTTTGTTACGGCCACCTGAGCTGTCTGATGTACTTCCCTTCCTTTGGTTGCTGATGGGATTTTCTGATTTACCTCCGCATTTCTGGTGCTTGCTGCCTTCTCCTGGGGATACATGCTGTATTAGGAAGTCGGTTTCTCAACATGGTCAGCTCCTGAGAGTCACCAGACACTTGCACTGCTGTTACTTTAGCCCACCTGCATCAAACACAGTGTACTACGGTCCCACTACTGAGTCATCAGTTAAGATAGAGTCACGTGTTCCTGGGACACGCATGCTGGAGACTCATTGCTCTGCTGGGAACACCCTTCTCGCCTCGCACTGTTGGGTGTGGGTAGATAGGCACAGGTTCTTGCTGACTTCTCATCTGTGTATGCTTAGGATTTTGGTGCCTGTCCTTGACTTTAAGAAACTTAGGAAATGTCACAATGTAAGATAACTTCAGCCCCTCACTCTTTCATTCTGAAATTAGTTCAGAATTTTTGTTTGTTTGTTTGTTTTGTTTTTGGTACTGGGGATTGAACTCGGGTCCTTGCGCTTGTTAGTTCAGAATTAACTCACACCTGAGGCACCTAGTCTCCCCAAAATTTTGTAAGTGAAAAGAACCATTGTTAGCTCTGTTGACCAAACACTTTCCTTTCCCCCTGCCTACAATAGGTTACTGAATAAATCCTAAAGGTGACTTTCCCTGATAAAGAACTGCATCCAGGTGAAATTCAGCTGCCTTGACACCATACTTTGGGCATCAACAATGTGAGCTATGAATATGCAATGTATCTAACTGAATAAGATCAAGGCTATAAAACTCTATGAAAGAAGGAGTTGTAACCCAATGGGGGAGTCTATCAGTGTACCGCCATTAGGTCTCATGGCTCCCTAAACTTTTTTATTTTACTTCCTTTCTGGTGCCTCTCTGTGTGCCACTTGCCAACTCCTTCCTTAACATTTCTAGTCTCAACCTCCAAGTCTGTCTCTCTGTATTGTTCCTATACCAGTTATAGTTTAAAATATTAAATCTATGTTGAATGTCTTCTGTAACCAAAGAGGTCCATTTCCCTCTACTGTACCACACACATAGGTGGCACATCCTGAAGATTAACATAGGCTTAAGTTGGGGTCTTTAAACTCTGTCCTTTACTAATTCTGTGCCTACAGTACCGTACAGTGCTCCAAACTGTTCAGCCTCAACTTTCAAGTCAGTAGTTAATTTCTCTTGAGTAGTCCAAAGAAAAATAAATGAAATGTGGTGTGATTTATACGTCATGAAGAAATCATGACATATTATTATTATTATTGCTATTATTATATTTGTCTTTCTTCATGTTTCCTATATTGTTTTTCATTGTTTCTGGTCCTGTTAGAGGACCATCTGCATGGAGGTTGGCAGCAGGAATCTGTTTTTTTTTTTTTTTTCTTTGTACTTGAGATCGAACTCCAGCCCTTGTACTTGCAAGGCAGGTGGTGGAACCACTGAGCCAAACCCCTGGCCCTGTTTCTGGTCCTGTATATTATTATTATTATTTTTGCTACTGGGGATGAAACTCGGGTCCTTGTGCTTGCAAGGCAGGCAGTGGAACCTCTGAGCTATAGCCCCGGCCCTCTGGTCCTGTATATTCATTGTGACTCCTGCAACACATACCTAGTGGTTATTTAATAAATATTGAAAAATTTTAAAAATCAAACCTCTAAAATTCACTCCCCAAGGGTGACCCTATATAATGGAACTTAGTGGTTTGTTTCCCCAGATAAAATGGGCCTGGGGAACTTTTCTGAGGGGCAGAAAAGGCTTAAGAAAAAAAGAGTAGAGTTTAAAAATAAAGGCTTTATTTGGTAGAGTCTTGCAGTTAGTGGGGATTCCAAAGCCTGTGGATAAATGTATTACCCTTACACATCCAGATATCAGATAAACAACCCCGCTGTACTTCACCAAAATATTGCCAAGTTTAGACTTTGAGTCTAGCTCTTGGCAGCTGTGCTTGGGCGCTGTTCAGCCCTAAAAGCTCTTAATCATACTGCTAGAATGTGTTGTCAAGTTAGAGATGTAGCCTGGCCACTCCCTCCTTCTCTCTGTCTTTCTCCTGTTGGTGATTGAACCAGGACCTCATGGCAAGCCCTGTCGCCTGATTTTAAGTAGCCACACTTGTTTCTAATGACCCACGACAGACATGTTCATAGTTGAAGCACGTCTAGTTAAAATGCTTCATTATATACGTTTTAAAAGTTGATCCTTCCCCCGTCATTCACGTCTCATTAACTGAAGCTTACTTTTGACATATAAACCAGTTTTGACCAACACACACAGTAAATATGGAATTGAAAATATTTGTGTATCTTTATTAATATTTATTGTGTTTTCTAGTTTTTCTTTTTATTAATAGATGCTTGAATTGCATAACAGTTATATTCCTGTGTGGAGCTGTGCATGTACATAGCACATTGAAATCTCTTTTTATTCCCTTTACCTCTCCGCCTCCTACCTCTCTGCACCTCTCAATCCTCTTCCCATTTGAAAAAGATCTATCTCCCTTCTTCCTATTAACTATCTTTTATTTTGCTCTTTATTACTATTTTGGCTTTCTCATATAAGAGAAATACACGCAATACTTACACTTGTGTATCTCTGTATTTCACTTAATATTATGGTCTCAAGATGCATCCATTTCCTCAAAATGACTCAATTTATTGTTCTTTATGGCAGAGTAGTGCTCTGTTGTACATAAATACAACATTTCTTTATTAATTCATCTGTTGATGGACATATAGTCTGCTTCCAAGATTTAACTATTATAAATTGTGCTACTATAAACAGGTATGTATGTATAATGGTCATGTGATGGCTTTAACTCTTCCAGGAAAACACCTAGAAGAGGAATAGCTGTGTCAAATGCAATTTCTAGCTTTAGTTTTTTGAAGAATCTCCATACTGTTTCTGTAGAGGTTGTGCTAGTTTACATCCCCAGCTTGGCACTCAGTTAGTTGCATTATTCCAGGTAGATCTTTCCTTTTATGTTATATGGCAATGTACACTACTGATAAATGCAATGCACAAAATAAAATCCTTTAAAACAGTTATGCACAAGACATGAAATACTGGATTTGCACATTGGGTCCCAAAAAGTCAGACTAGACTTGGTTGGTGAAGTTATACAAGAGAATGACATATGTCTGTTTCAAGGGCAACTGGAGCCTGTGCGACATTGGCCACAGTCTCTCGGAGAGGTAGGGCTGCTTTAGTCTACCCAGTTTAGGACTGCACAAGTTAAGTACCACACGGCTTCAGCTGGGGTGAGACAAGATCAATACACATTGGAGCACACACTGCCTTACACTACTGTCTTTTCTCCTGAGTGTACATGTACGTTTGTTTGTGGACTCTTAGGACAGGCTCTCAGCATGGTGGGCTCTAGTCCTCTGACTGTGGGTTATTATGTGTCCTCTAGTTTGAGTTTAATCTTCCCATCAGTAACACTAACTAAGCTTTGGTTTCTTTATACTTGGCTTAATAGAGTACATTTTTCAAAAACATGTTAATTTTCTTGGATAAATCTTAGCTTAAACTTGGATTTCTATTTTCCCTTCTAGCACAGTTCTGGTTCTGCCTTTGGGAAAAATGGTATTCATCATTATACTGAGATACGTTTCTTGCCAACTTTGTCCCTGGGTGAAGCAATCACCCTAAAGAGGACACTTTCATGGCTGCTTTCTGTCTCTTGCCGCACCAGGTACCAATCTTTATTATTATAAAACAACTTGATTCACAGGGTTTCTCTTTATCAAAAGGGCATAGGGAGGGTTGCCAGTTATATTAGTTATGTTTTCTTGTCAGAGACAGACTACTTGATGCCAAAGTTAAAGGAGCAAAGGTTTATTTAGCTCACAGTTTGTAGAGGTTTCAGTCCATAATCAGCTGGCTCCAAGGCAGGGTGGCATGGCAGAGGGGAATTGTGGAGGAGAAACAGTTTGTGGCTGGCAGAAACTAACAAAGCAAGGGACTGTCACAGCTTTCTATCCCTTATAACTTATCTGGGCTACAAAGGGCAGGTAGCACTCACACTCTTAATCCTAGTGCCCTTGAGCGTAGCATTGCACCACGAATTAATCCAAGCACCACACAACCTAGATCCAGCCACCTCTGAAAAGCCCTACTGTGACCCCATGAGGGTTTGGTGGGACTTGTAGACACAGCCATAACACCAGTTAAATTTGCCATTCTACTGTCAAGCTTGTTGTGAGAGAAAGGGAAAAATAAGTGATTTTAAATACATGGTGATTTGGCCTTTCCTTACTTACTCTCTACTGAAGAATCTTGATTGCATAAAACAGAAGTAAACTCTGGGTATCCCAAGCAAAGAACACCATTACTTCAGTTCATAGTGTGCACAGGATTCTTTTTTCCCGAGTTTTATCACTTTTTCCACTTCTTTTAAAGGCTGCAGCAGATCTGACACTCTAGTTGGTGCTAAGCTCAGATCATCGAGGGCATGATGGTCTTACGAATGGGAGCAACAGCCCTAGAAGCTTCTTACCTCAGCTGCACACTATGCTACCCCAAGTGAGGGGGCTGCTTCCCTCTGCCACCTTGGGGTGCTCAGAAGCCCCAGCGAGGATATACTGCGCCTGATTTCTAGGTGACCCCTCCGACATTGTTGCAGCCAGGGGTGCCCTTCGTTGGTAAGTATAGTTAAGAGTTGAGGGAAGGTGGCGATTCTCAGTACAAAGGCCCTTTGTGTCAGGGCAGCTGAGAGGTTTAGAGATGAGGCATATAGACATGGAAGAGGAGCTTGTTGTCAGAGAGCTCCCATTACGTTGCAGAACGGGGCTGGCAGTGGCAGAGGACCATCCTTCACCAGCACATCTGCTTCTCAAGAATACTCTCCACCGAGTCTTTAGTAGTCCACACCCTGAAATCTGAGTTCCTATTACAATCTTAGAGGATCCATCTTGTTTGTAACGGGGAAAGGAGCATCCAGAAGGGCTCCCCTCAGTGCCTCCCCCCTTTCTCCTCATTGTAACCACCATCCTGAACTTCATCATTTTTTACCTGTAGTAAGCACAAGAAGTCACATATATTCTATTCAAGTCAAGATCAGGGCGCAGGAGTAGGGCCAGTGGTTTTTGGTGAGGAATAGGAAGTGGAAAATACCTAGCACACACATGGATTCTCCTGCTTATAATAAGCCTTCTATCTACCTGCAATACTGTTCTTCCCAAGATAGACATAACTGAATCTCTTAATTTCTTCTTCATAAGTTTTATATTTAGTTAGCCTTTTTTGGCTACTCGTTCTAAAATTTCAATGTCTCTTCTATAAACTTTCTATCTTCTTTCTCTGTTTGGTATAGCCCAGCAGTTGCTATCTTTCATAGTAATATATGTATTTATCTTGTTTCTTGTTTCTCTTTCTCACTAGAGTGTAAGATTTATGAAGGCAAGAAGTTTTAGCTCTTTCATTACTGCGTGTTTAGAAAATGTTGCTTGACACTTAGTAGGTGCTCAGTTAATGTTCCTGGATCAACTCAAACTATGTTGATATGTAGACAGATAGCTCTTCTTCCCTTCTCTTAAAGTATGCTTTCTCTTTAGTTATTGATCCTAGCTGCTAGATTAACAAGAGCAAATCAGGAGAAAAAACAAGGGCCAGGGATTTAACTCAGTGGTTTTACCACCTCCCTTGCAAGTGCAAGGACCCGAGTTCTATCCCTGGTTTTAAAAAAAAAAAAGAAAGAAAGAAAGAAAAGAAAAAGAAAAGAAAGAACGAGATGATCTCTTTAGATTTCTTTCCTACCCATCACCCAGAGGTGCGCAGTGAAATGGGGAGGATGGAGTGAGCAGGGCTTGGCCAAGTTTGTATTAGGTTTTATTTTTCCTCATTGAGTTTATTGGTACTTTTTAGGTAGACAGTACACTTACATTCATCATTGGGATCTTGTACCTTTACGTGACAGGTCTTGGTTCTCATTTTTTCCTCATACCCCTGGGTCAGCTGTCCTGCTGGAAAAGCTTCCTGTTTCTGTTTTGCATGGCAAACGTGGGGGGCAGGACCTAGAATTTGTAGCATGCTCAGTTGGTAAAGGAACTTGTTATACCCTTGGTGTTTAGAGCAACACACTCTGCATGGGGAAGAATGAACACTTACTTTGATTTACTGAGCATGGCAACTAAACTCTCAACTGTGTAACACACTGTGGGACAGAAGTCCTGGAGCTGTGGAGTCCTGTAAGGGTGGACACCCTGTGGGGCAGTCTGTCTGTAGATGGTATTGCCTAGGGCAGGGATTGAATTGAGCAGCGATGATTCATGGAAATTTAGAACACTCAGAAACTCAGAAAAGGTATTCTGTACTTTGTCATGAGCTACATTGGGGAGCCAAGTCATTCTGGAAGGAATGTGTGTGGAGTTTTCAGATGAGGTCTTAAAGTTTTTAGGTTGACTCAAACCATCTGTTTAATGTGAAGTTCAATCCAGCACTTTTTTCATCTCTCACAGCATTTATCAAGTCCATCACATAAATATTTGTTGAAGGCATGAAGAGTGCCAGGAACTGGGGTGAAAGAGAGAATGACACAGTTGTTCTTGTTCTTGAGATGCTTATGGTTTTAGTGGAAATAAAATTGCATATATGTTTTCTTCCTATTAATTGTAAAGTCAGTGCTTATAACTTATAAGAACCTTGGTTGCCAGGGCTGAGTATTGTATTGACCCATTTTTGCTTATGAAAGGAATTCATGAGAGTGCATGATTTACTGAAAATGGCTACGGCACTGTATAACGTTATTATGCATCATGGCTGCTGTGCTATGTAGATTCAGATTGCAATAAATTGTTTCTGGTTACAGAAACAGAATTCACTGTGAGGTAGTGACCACAGCTGCAGCATCAGCACATAATAAAGATACAAGAACAGCTGATAGACACAAGCTATTTTGTTTTCTGAAATTTAAAATAGGCTGTTTTTAATATGCTGAAAAGGCAGCTATTATGTGACATGGTAAGATGCTGGTAATAGATATAATCATCTTTCTACTTTTCTGAGCTGGTCCTAAAAATCACACTAGTCACTTCATCTTTTAATTTGGAAAGTATTGTGATAGACAATTTAAGGATTTTTTTTTTTTTTGGTACTGTGGATCGAACTCAGGTCCTTGTGCTTGCAAGGCAGGAAATGGAACCACTGAGCTAAATCCCAGCCCTGAGGATTTTAAAGACAAACAAAAGAGGCATTCCAAAACAGGTTAAAATCATGTATTGATGGTATTCTCAACTGACTGCACATGGTGGTAATGAACCTTTTGAAATAGTGTACAAATTTGCCATGTATCTTTATTTTTCTGAGACCATCCACCAAATTGTCCAATGGTTCATGTTCCCAAAAGATGAAGATCTTCTAGAGAGAGACACCACACGGGGGTTATAAAGAACCTTGGTGGCTTAAATGAACAACATAAGTGGCATTCATTGTTAGATTGGGTCAGTTTTGTAGGAAAGAATTTCTTTGCTGTCAGTGATAAACATTTTTCATACTTTATGTATATGAATTATCTTTCCATTTTTCATTTTGACTCAGGACTCTTCTCTAATAAATTGTGTATCCTCATGTATCAAACTTTTTGATGTTATGGTAAACTTTTATGACTGAAAACTAACTCTGTAAAGTTTTTAGATGCACAATTATCCATTTTCATAGTCAATTCTTTAGATCTTTTTTCTTCATATTTCATTTAAATTCTTTCCATATCCACAGAGCACTTCATGTAAGTGTTTTTTTTTTGGGTACTGGGATCGAACTAAGCCAAATCCATGGGATGTAAGTGTTCTGATGGTCTGTGCCTTAGTCTTTTCTTTTTGATGGCAGGTCACATTTTCAGGTGCCTTCTTTGGCCCAGGTGGCATCATGTATGTATCCGACACCAGGAGAGATGACATAAGGGGAGGTTCTGCTCTCATTAGTGAAATCTGGAGTGAGATGGTTAGCTCTGATTCCTGGGGATAGTCTTCCTAAACCTGAATTTAGCTGTTACTTACCATGTGACCTCTCTAATCCACCTTTCTTTATTCATAAAATAGGGCTAACAATTTAACTCGCTTTATACTGTGTATTTTTGGGAATAAAAATTGGAATGTAAACTGCTTAGGACAAAGGACAGCCACAGTTTAGTTCATGCCGTGTAGGTGCTTTACTGCTTCAGTATATTTTGCATTTCTAAAATCTTGAACAGGTCAAGATGATCTCACACCCAGTTAACATCTTTCTCCAGAGCTCCCAGTGCCACTTTTCTAAGGGAGACACGACCTCTAGGGCCCACAAGTGTTCTCTCCAAGTTCTGGAAATCCTGCAGACTTGAGTGCTAAGGCCTGCAGTTGGACATCTGCAAAATGAGCCACGCGGCCTCTTTCTTGACCCTTTCCCCAGGAGCCTGATCTCTTGTAATCCCAGTCTTTCTGGACTGCGTGTTACCACTCGGAGACACAGTACAAATACTGCGCTGGCCAGCACTGTGTGGTACCTAGTCCTGTGGGGCTTGCTTCCAAAAGAAGAAACCAAAAGCGTATCGTGCGTAGAAGGGCAAATAGTGATTCCTCCCAGCTTCTTTTGTTTCCTCATCTGCAAAATGATGAGACCTACCTTGAAGGGTCGCTGAAAAGTCCCTAACGGGGCCTGCTTGTCCCGTTCCTGCCTCTATGAGGTGAAGTGTGCCCACTTGCAACCAGAACCATGTTTCCCTAGGTACAGGCCTCGTCCCTAGCTTTTGCAAGGAAGCTATAGAAACTTTGGAAGTTATATTCGCTATCCGGGTTTCCACACTCAGAAGCAACCCCCCCCACGCGGAGGTCAGCTGAAAACCAAAACCAAAAACCAAAAAGCAACCCCTTGTGGAGAGCAGTTATTGCAAAATTCATTATATTACTTACATCCTTTTCCAATGACAGCAGTCACTGAAGCTGTCACTGAGCCTGAGGCCGTGACAGTGGCCATGACTGAACAAGACTGATAGGTGGGGAGAGGCCGTGCAGTGTGTGTGTGTGTGTGTGTGTGTGTGTGTGTGTGTGTGTGTAGGAGTTGCTCCCTGATATAAGCACTTTTAAGACCCACCTGTGTGAAGTACTGTAATGCCCTTGACCACCTGTTTCCTGCCTGATGTGTGACTTTGATATCCTGACCATCTGTAACCCCTGCCTGATGTGTAATAGATAAGCCCGAATCAGTGCCACACAGCCCTAGAATTTAGTATAAAGGAGAGAGCACTCGGTGACCCAGAGATTTGGTGGCCACTGGCCGTTCGTGATCTTGCACTAGGTCACAGCCAAGAGTCTGCTCCAGGACATCGGAGGGCACCAGCCCGCACCCCCGCAGACGTGAGTGCTGGCCGCAGCCTACGCTGACCCGCGCATCATTTTATAGAAGAAAGTCGGGCTCCTCGGATCTGTGCAGGTACAGGGAGTGGCAACTGACGGGCGGTAGTTAGAAGCGTGTTGTGTGATTAAAACATTTAAAAAGGCTACCGGCTTCTGCCTATTATTACTATCCTTGCTCCCTGCTTGCGACACCACTCCCCCAAACACTCCCATACAATACTCCTTAGCAGGAAAAGCATTTAAGAAGCACGCCCAGCCACGAGACGCGCAGGACTGAGCATGCGCGGAGCCTGGGCGGGGTGGGTGGGACTTTCCGGGGCGGGCATTTCCGGTATGTCACTTCCGCTTCCAGTCTCAAAATGAAATCTCCCGCCACCTGAGGAAAGAAGCCGTCAGTTTTTGTTTTTTCGCGCGTTGGGTTGTTCGCAGGTAAAAGTAACTCTCGAGAAATGACTTAGGACGGAGAGCAAACGTGGTATTGAGGCTTGTAAGCTGAAAAGAGCACCTTTTCAGCAGTGGGAGCAGGTTTTATCTTGTGAGGAGGGGCTGTGAGTGGGTTAGCGCAAAGGGCCTGCTGCCTTGGGGGATTTGAAGGCTCCAGGTGTGAACTTTGAAAGGCGCTTGTGGTCGGTTCCCAGGAGGCGTTCCCGCATGGCTGGACCCAAAAGACGTGCTTCTCAGCGTCATCAGATAGAAAGTAACAGGACACAGTCCATTAAGTCTCTCGTCTAGTCAGATTTTGGGATGGCACATCTTAACTCTTGGGATAGCAGAGATCTAAGGGTAGCGACAAACTGGCCCTCAGTGGGCAGAATATCACCTGACTCTCATTTTGTTAAAGATTATGACCATTCCCTGCATCTTCCCTGACAAACCCTCCCCCGCCCCTTACAGAATTATAACAGGTGTGTTACAGAACTACAGAAGCACGCTGCCCGGGGTTAACCATTTTGAACATTTTATGCATGCTTTCAACTTCAGTCTGTGTTTTTCTGTGTATGTGGATTTATATTTTGTTTTTTGTTTCCAATTTTTTTTTATGTGCTTCCATTGAAAGGTGACCAAGATGCAGTTTTCTGGAGCAAATCGGAGGAAGCTGAGGTTGGCAGGAGACCAGAAGAATGCTTGTTACCCTCATAGCCTTCAGTTTTACCTGGAGCCTCCTTCTGAAAACATATCTCTGATAGAGTTTGAGAACTTGGCTATTGACAGACTTAAATGTAAGTGACATTTGAATTAGAATATATAAATACTTGAGAATCTCAGTTATAATTTGTAAGGGTGAATGAAAATCTTCGGCAATCCATTCACTAAATATTTGAGTATTTGCTGTTGGGGGTTTGCTATTCATTCATTTATATATTATACAACACATTTGTGAGTGTCAAAGTACTGTAAATGGCTAGTTTGAGAGAAGAAATGTAAATGATATCTTTGTTGAAGCCGTGTTCTAGTACCTGCAGACAGTTAGCTAAAATAATAGTCATAACTATTTTTACTGCTTTAGTAGAACTAAATAATAGTGCTTCTAAATAATAGAAGTATAGAAGTGGGAGTAACTGACTTAGTCTGAGTAAGGCTTTTGAGAGAAGTCAAAATGTGATGTGGTCCTTGAAGGATGAGTAGAAAACTTCCAACAGGGAAATAGTGAAGGCTTTTTCCAAGCTGACATGATGCCTATAGACAAGTTTGGAAGTGTCAGAGAGAATGTCATGTTTAGGGAACGATAATAAGTTCCGCATGGATAGTGAAGTATGGGTAACAAAGAATGTTTTGTGCCGGGCTTATGGCACAGAGTTGGATTGTCACAGGGATGTGGCCGCCATACTGGCACTCTGCTTTCCTTCTCTGTGTTGATGGGAAAGGAATGAGTTACACGTGACTTGAAACAGACACTAGCATTGACATCATCGTATATGTTCCGGTACTGTACATTCTGGTGGGAAAATTAGGAGAAGTGAGATACTGTTTAGAAGAGCAGAGTGAGAACTGCTAATACAGAGAGGGGGCATTCATTACTTGTTTGTGGGATGTAAGAGTGAAGGCCAAGAAGGGCTGGGGATTTAGCTCAGTGGTTCGGTGGCCTGCCTTGCAAGCGCAAGGACCCGAGTTCAATCCCCGGTACCAGGAAAAAAAAAACCAAAAAAAACGAAGGCCAAGGGAGAAGGGATTTTAGAGAGCCTAGTGTCAGATGCTTCATAGAGATTAGAATATGATGAAGGTGTCCCTCCGATTTGACACCCAGATGACTTGGTAAGGACCTGAACTAAAGTAGTGACAATGGCTATGCCAGGAAGGTAGAAATGTAAGGATACTAAGGAGATAGTGCCTGTTTATTTATTTAATTTTTCTTCTTTTTTGTTTTTGTTTTTGAGACAAGGTCTCACTGTGTAGTTGAGACTGACCTGGAACTCACTATGTGGCCCAGGCTGGTCTCGAACTCACAGTGATCGTCCTGCCTCAGCCTTCCCATTGCTGGGATTACAGGCGTTTGCCACCACACCCAGCTCTTACCTGTTTATTTTTGGTGTTGTTGATTGAACTCAGGGCCTCACACATGCTATATACATGCTATACCACTGATTTATACCCCCTGCTTCTAAAGGAGTTATTGTTTACAGAACTTGGTGGTTGTTTTGTATATGAAGAATGATGTAGCAGGTTTAGGGTGGCTGAAGTTCCTTCTTGAATGATGTAGTGTTTGGAAACTGCTAAGGGAGATTGGGAAGGCAACATGAGGAGCAGGAATAAGGGGAACATAATTTGGTTTGGGTATAACTTAATAAGGAGGTATCAGTGGGCCATGGGGTTTATGTTTAGGAGGCAACTTAGAAAATTTCAAGATTTAAAAAATTCTTCAGGGGCCAGGGATTTAGCTTAGTGGTGCTGCTGCCTGTCTTGCAAGCTTAAGGTCCTGAGTTTGATCCTTGGTATCAAAAAATGGTGAAAGATTTATATGATCTGAAGAGAAACTAGAGTATTCC
>NW_022900939.1:47485839-47527132 GCF_012274545.1 Fukomys damarensis | reverse complement strand
GAAAAAAAAAAAAAAAAAAAAAAAAAAATCAAAAGAGGAATTCATCCAGCTGGGCCTGGTGACTCAGGCCTATAATCCTACCACTTTGGGAAACTGAGGCTGGAGGATAACACGTTTGAGCCCCAGTCTGGGCATCTTAGCAACTTAGTGAGACCCTTTACTCATGTCTCAGAATAAAAAATGAAAAAAGGGCTGGGGATGGAGCTCAGAGCACAGGCCCTGGGTTCAATTGCTAATACAAAGGGTGGGGGCGGGGGGAAGGAGACAGACAGAGAGTCATCCAAAGCAGTATTGACGAGGAACTTTAGAGATCTTTGAACCGCAGTTGGTGTCTTTTCAGAACCGTTCCCCTGGGTGATAGTGATGGCTCTGCTTCTTCACTGTTGCATCTTCTCCTTTTCTGGCTCACCAGAAAACAAAGGCCTGATTTTCATGATTCTGTGCTGAGGAAATGAAGCTGACTGCCGAACAGGCAGTTCCACATGAAGAATGGAAAGGGTGTAGTTTTTTCTCCCTCGCTGAAATAGTTGACAGCTGCGGCTCACTGCAAGAAAGCTTATCCACTGTCCTTCCCTCTTGCCTGGTTAAGATTCCCTGGTGTGAGATTATGCTATGGGACACGAATATTTTCTGCATCTAGATGGAGATTATTCTCTTCCAAACATTCGTACTTTATGTAATATACTTGCAGAGAGTAAAACTAAAGCTGTTATATTCTAAAAACAAGTAATTAAAGAATTGCTGGAGGTTTTGTTTTGGATTTAATTTTCTAAAGTTACCTTGCATTTATACTTTTCTCTTTTTTTAGTGCTAAAAACAGTTGAAAATCTTGGTGTGCGCTATGTGAAAGGAACTGAGCAATATCAGAGTAAACTGGAGTCTGAAATTCGAAAGCTCAAGTTTTCCTTCAGAGTAAGTAAAAGGAAAAATGCGTTCAGTTTGTATGTATTTGCATAGGAAAGTTGTGGGAAAGGTCTTGTATTAGGCGCACGGCTTTTATGAAGACTCAGGTAGCATAGACTGCATGAAGGTACCTACCATAACTAGAGTAATTGATATGGACGCAGAAGATTGGAATGTGGCAGAGTTGAAGGTTGATCTACGAAATGATTGAAGTGGTAAGTACCTGGGTGGAGGCTATACAAGGAAGGAAGTTAAGAAAGAGGGATCGATACGAGGAAAATAGGTCCAGGTAGAGGCTTTGATGAGATCATTTCAGTTCTTAGTTTCACCTGATTGAAGCTTTAGTAAAATGGCTATTGCCTTGGAACACATACTAAGAGATGTATTTTTGTACCTTTTTATTTATGCAGAATTTCTTCGTACCTGTTATTCTAGTGCATTTATTTTATTCATGTCATTATTTTTAAGGAAAACTTAGAAGATGAGTATGAACCACGAAGAAAGGATCATATTTCTCATTTTATTTTGCGCCTTGCTTATTGTCAGTCGTGAGTATGCATTTATACTCTCACAGTCAAATTTGATGTCTTGGACTGTAAATTGTTAGGTAAATGGGAAGTTGACACACTGAACATAGGAAAACTTGGGAACCAGTGTGTGATGGGGTTGGACATTGTTGTAGTGAAGTGTTTGAAACAAGTTTGTGTACTAAGAAATACGGAAAAATGAAATTTTGCCTAACAAGACACTTAACTATTGGAGCGACTTCATGTGGGATTTAAAATGAGAAGGGTATCCTTAGGAAAAAGTACTTTTATGTTTTTCCAAAAACAAAAGTAATATTTATGAGAATTAAACACATATTTGAATTTGATACAAATTTTTGGATTTTGAGATGAATGGGTCTGTTAGATTTAGTTTCTGGTGGTGCTTGGTTTCTCGTAAGTCAATAGTGCCACCCAGAGGAAAAAGGAGTTACTTGCTTTTTTTTTTAAAACTTGAGTTTTTTTTTCACCTTTATTTAATTTTGGCCAAATAATACAGAGCTGTTTCTTTTTATTAGTAGGTTTACAAAGTGAGAATCTTGAGTTCCTTACTATTCCAAAGTAAAAACTGAGAAATATTCATCAACTTTGGTCTTATATAAAGAAGCATATGTATTTGATGTAACGTATAGTAGATAAATTGCTGATAATCTCTGAAAGTCACCTAAAAAAAATCATATTTTGAGTGCAGTAAAGTAATTTTTTATGACAATAATACCCATTATTGGCATTATATATTAATGCCTTATACAGTAATATATTTTGTTAGCTTTGAGATATTAAAGTATACTTATACATACTAATTTTTGTGAAATTATAACCTGTTAGGTTTATAATTTTATTTTTTAAAATTTAACTGATCATCTTCTATTTAGAGATAAAGTTAGCTTTAAAAAATTTGGTGTTTACTTGCCATTGATGAAACTACCTCAGTCCAAAGGTATTTTTGACAATTACATTAAATGCAAGGAACTGATGTTATTTAGTAATCAGGTGGGCCTAAAGTAGTCTGTATTTGAACTTTTCTGTTCATAACACCCCTTGAACATATGGTGACACATCCTTAGAATATTGTGGTTTTTGGTACAGTATTCTTTATCACTGTAGAGAACCTGACCGCTTTTAACTGCTGTCTGTTGGTATCCTGCTTGTCTGAATATTATTTCATTAAAAATTCATGAATTTAATAACCAGCGAAGTTTTAAATTTATACTCATAATTTCCTCTTTCCGTTTCAGTGAGGATCTTAGACGCTGGTTCATTCAACAAGAAATGGATCTCCTCCGATTTCGATTCACTATTTTACCAAAGGACAAAATTCAAAATTTCTTAAAGGATAGCCATTTGCAGTTTGAGGCTGTAAGTGTATTTTTGTCATAATTTCTAGTTGCTTTCACCTTTTATCTTTCCATTTTGTGTTAGGTGCTGGTACTAATGTGTGGAGTTCATTTTCTTTACATTCTCTTCAGTTTCTATCTGAAAGAGTATCTAATAACTTTGTGTTTAAGTGATATTTATTTATAGTAATAAAGTTTAGAGGGGTTAACACGTTCTGTTAATAGTCATTTGTGAGTAAAAATCTGAAATCTGACTGAATAGTTTTTTTTTTTTTTTTTTTTTTTTTTGTGGTACTGGGGATCGAACTAAGGACCTTGCACTTGCAAGGCAGGTGGCGGAATCACTCAGCTAAACCCCTGTTCCCTGATTGACAGTTTCAACAAATACTTTTTGCAGGCAAATCTGAATGATTTACATATAATAATGGTATGAAAACGAAGAAATGTCTGGACTGTTTAGCATGGCTGGTGAGTGGGAATGAAGTCTGTGTTTTCGGTAGATGTGCATTGTAAAGGAAAAGTAGAAAAGTTCTGTTTTGGAAGAATCAGAGCAGTCAAGTGCTAGTGGGACTGGTGGGACTCTGGTATTTAAGTGGGTGGATTGAGGCCAAATACAAATTAGAAGTTGGAGTTGGTGAAAAACATCGTTCTGGCAGCATATCATCTGCAGCGGGAGCAACACTATGGTGATAAGAGGTGTTGTATGAAGTATGTCAGGGAGTTACTTTCTTTTGTTGTCCCATTTCCTTCCTGTAAGTGTCTCTTGAGCTTTCTAAATAACATCTACGGAGGCAGGTAGGGACAGGTGTTGGGCACAAGGCCCTCTGACCCAAACCCACTGCATTTTCACTTGGATCTTTTGTGAAGTCCGTTGTTGTTAGAATCAATTCCATTTAACTTATACTTTCATATTAGAAATAGTTTGTTTTGAAGCCAGGCGTGGTGGCGCACATGTAATCCCATTTCACTTGGATCTTTTGTGAAGTCCGTTGTTGTTAGAATCAATTCCATTTAACTTATACTTTCATATTAGAAATAGTTTGTTTTGAAGCCAGGCGTGGTGGCGCACACCTGTAATCCCAGCCCTCAGGAGGCTGAGGCAGGAGGATCACTGTGAGTTTGAGACCAGCCTGGGTTACATAGTGAGTTCCAGGTCAGTCTCAACTACATAGTGAAACCTTGTCTCAAAAAACCAACCAACCAAACAAACAAATCAAAACCAAAAACAGTTTATTTTTTACTGTTGTTGAAATTACTGATTTTTATTGGGTCATAGAAAAAAACTGTCCTTGAGAAGGTCCCTTCTGTATCCTAGAGTATCTTAACACATTGCCGTGAATACTTTTTTATAATATATTAAGATGGAATTCACGCAATTTGAAATTCATGCTTCTAAAATGTAGTCAGTTGTTTAGTATAGTTAGATTTGTATAAGTATCACCACTTTCTTTTTTTTTCTTCTTGGTACTGGGGATCGAACTCAGGACCTTAGGCTTGCGAAGCGGGTGTGGTGCCACTGAGCTAAATCCCTGGCCCTCACCACTTCCTTTTTTTGGAATATTTTCATTACCTTAAAAGTGAAATGCATTAGTAGTCACTCCCTGTTTCTCCCAATTCTTGGCAGTCATTTCTTACATTTATTTATTGGGATGGAAACATGGCGGTTTGAGTTCTTCTATTACTGCTTTGATAATTCTCTGTTTTCCATGTTCTCTCTTTCTAGTCTCTTGTTAGTTGGGATTTGGTCCTTCTGGATTGGTTTGCTTAATTTTTCTTCTGTCCCAATAATCTGGTCTTTATCTTTTTGTTTTGTTTTCCGGGGGATTTCTTCAGCTGTTTTTCCTTTTTTTCTACATATTTATTTCTATGTTTTTTTCTCCCCTGTGTCATATATCCCCCCTCCCTGCCAAGTACTATAGATTGAACCCAGGACCTTCACACTGAGCTACATCCCAGTTTTTAAAAATTTATTACTTTGAGACAGAGTCTTGCTAAATTGCCCAGCCTCCCAGAGTACTGGGATTACAAGTATGTGCCACCATGCCTGGCCTGTTTTCTTTTAGATTATTTTTCAGCTCCTTTTTTCATTTATTTACCTCTCATTCATTTATTTAGTATACCTGTATTAAACAGTCTTTCATGTTCAGTGTTTTCCTCAAGTGTCTAATGATCCTTAGCTATTTGATTATGAGATGATAAAAGGTAGATTAGAAGATTGAGGGTTGTGTGTATGCATGGCTGTGTAAGGCACTTATTCAGCCTTACCTAGCCACTTAAAAATATTTTTGGTTGTTGGATGATCCCTGCTAAACTCAAGATTTCAGAGAGGAAGCCTCCAGTCTCCTTTCACAGTGACCTGTGACCCATGTCTTAACGTGTAGATTTTTATATTGGACAGCCAGAAATTCACCGTTTACTTTTCCTGTAGTAGTTTTTATTTAACCCCTTATTGTTTTGCCTTCTTTAACTCACTTCTTTCATCTTGTATATTTGATACTTCTGATTTGGCTTTTACTGGTGCTCTTTGAGGTCCTGTCAGCTCTCCTTCACAGTAGCATTTTCTTCAAGGATTTAGATGTAATTTCTTCTTTTCTGAATCAGTTATCACACTTTCATCTCTAACTTCTTTCTTCCACTGTTGTGTATGTCCTTGGTGTTTATGTTCTTTTGTATTTTATTGAGTTTTAGAGGTAATGGAAATAAATGTTTATTTTCTTGGTTGACCGGAAGTCTCAATGGTTTTAATAATTAGAGATTTATTTATAGGGACTATAATTGAACTTTTGGAATGTTTTATTACTAGTGGCTATCAGTTCAGGCTTCAGTGTTGTGTTGTCAAGTTGGTTCCTTCCTCTGCACTTGTCAACACTGGGAAAGACTCCTCCATGGTTCTACTGTGTTCCTGTACCTCTTTCTGGGTCTCTCAAGAATGTGTGACCTTAACCACTCTTCACCCAGGTTGTTTCTCACAACTGTTTTTATCAAGTACCTTTAAAGGATAGGGTAATGTCTTTCTTTTGGCATATGGCTTGCTGTAAAAGGTATTGAGGACTGGAGATTTAGCTCACTGGTGCCACCTCCTGCCTCACAAGCGCAAAGTCCCAAGTTCAACCCCCCCCCCCAATATCTCGAGATGTAGTCAAACTCATCACACAGAGAGCATTCCGCATTCCTCTGGGCTGAATTGTTACCTCTAGTGGGTGCTGAAGAGAGAACAGCCCAAATGTACTGGTTCTTCTGCTTTAGTACAAGAGTACTGAACTTCTTTGTCTCTTATGCAGAAGTCTTAATGACTTCTGTCAGGATTCCACAAACAGTGTAGGCTAACTTACTGGATTTTAGGTAGTATGTCTTAGTCCTTTTCTGCGGCTGTGACAGAATACCTGACTCTAGGTAGCTAGTAAAGAAAAGGTGCTTATTTATTTCACAGTTCTGGAGGCTAGGAAGTTCAAGATTAGGCAGCCACATCTGGTAAGGGCCTTATGCTGTTTTAACATGGCTGAAGAACAGAAGGGTATGTGGGCAAATGCAGAGAAGAGACGAGAGGAGCAACTGTGCTTTATAGCAATTTGCCGTTAGTACAAAAGAGAGGAGGAGATGATGTGTATCTTTTTTTCTCAGTGCCAGGGGTTGGACCCGGGCCTTTCACGCAGAGATACATATTCATCTGTTATTTAAAAAGATTTTTGTTTTTGAGACAGGATTTTTCTGTGTAGTCTAGGATAGCCTTAAACTCACTATATAGCACAGGCTGGCCTTGAACTCACAGTGATCTTCCTGCTTCAGCCTCCTTAGTATTGGGATTATAGATGTGTGCCACCATTCCTGGCATTTTTGTTGTTGTTGCTGTTGCCCAAGCTGGGCTTGAATTTAAAAGTTCAAGGTGGATTTTGGTAAAGAGGGAAGTGGGCGGCGAGATATATGCTTTCAGTGCTCTTCTGGAAATTTCAAGCTGAAAGAACTGGGGAAAGATTAATAGCTAGATGAATGTTAAAAAAGAGTTACTCATAATACTTGTCAGAGACAATAGGGAAGACTTTACCCAAGTGGGGCCTACTGTAATAAGGTTTTGTAATAGGGTAGAAAGTTGAGCTCAACTCTAAATACACAGGAAAAATAGGGATTATGGCCGCGAAACATGATAGGCTGTTAGTTGATGGAAAATTATAAAGCGTATGGTAATTGTTTGCAAATTTCACCTAAGGATATTTTGCTGCTGCTGATATATATACGAAACGAGCTCAGCTTCAATTTGTTCTGTATACAAGTAGAAAAATTTGTGATTTAGACAAAACCCTTTATGAGTTTCTCCTACAACTGTATACTTTTGACTTCTTTCTGAAGAATAGTAGCTCAGGTATTCACATAGTGCTTCCTTCTATAAACTCTGCAAACCCAATACTTTTGTTCTCATAGTGGTTTGACATCAAATAATTATGGAATCCAACCTTGTATTATTTTTTTGTATGTTTGTTGGGCAGCTATTGTAAAATGTTGGTAAATTTTCTATTTGAAGAATAGGGAACATAATTGTTGAATTTTCACTTAATTGAGGCCTAACTTATTTATGTGTATCATTGTAAAACACCATGGCAGATGGTCTTTAATGACAATTTTTTAGAGTTCACAGAATTTGAATTTTCCTCATCAAGCTACAAAATTAGATTCTGCTTATTATAAGATAGTTTAAACTTAGAGACACTATGGCAAATATAAAACTTCAGGCTGTATTACACTTGAAGGCTAAAATTAACATATGCAAACATTTTCAAAATAACTTGTGAGAGTCATTTCTCTTTTCTAAAGTTTTTGTGTAGCTTTAGAATATAGAATTCCTTACATTCTCATTGTTTGATTATTCTTTATGCCTGTGACTTTGCCCTTGGTAAAAAGTATGACTTCAAATTAGTTGAAGTATCCCAGGCATAAAGATGTTTTATAATGTTATACATATGTACATATGTGGTACCATGGTTCACAGATTTAATTTGTTCTTCAATTTTGGAAAAGGTTGCTGTGTTTGTGTTTGTGTAGGAAAGGTGGCTGTGATTGTGTTTGTCACCTGATACAGACTTAGCAAACGATAACAAAATTTTGCCAAACACTTCTGTTTGTTAAACAAATTGTTTGGCAAACAAAAGCATTTGTGAACCGAGGTACCACTCTACATATGTATATATAAATTTTAGATCCTAAAAGAATGCAATTGATTTTGCTAATATCATTTCTACTATTAAATATTCTCTGTAATTTAACATTTACATTGTAGATTTTACTCATGTTTTCTGAAAATATTGTGGAAAAAGATACTGAGCTTTTGCATGTGTGTTATTTTTTCATTCTATAATCTTCCCAGTTTTTGTGTTCCTTCAATTTCCCTGCAAACTTAATCTTTTTTATTTGAAGTCTTCTCTCATGGATTAGTTTGAAGTCTAGGTCAGTTTGCCTAATCTTGGATCTTTGGGATGAGAATAAGAATTAGGGCTTTGGAGGGATAATGGAGTTGTAAAAAATAATAGATTTGCATTCTAAGTCATCGAATGGCTAAATCTGAGTTACAAAGAGAGGAGGAAGTAGTTGGAGTTGTTCACTTAGCCCAGGCCCTGTGAATATAACCATTCTGCTACTCCCCACCACTCTGGAGGCATATAAAGATTAGAGCAATTGCTGGGTGTGGTGGTGCATGCCTATAATCCCAGGGAAGGCTGAGGCAGGAGGATCGCTGTGAGTTCAGAACCAGCCTGGTCTACATAGCGAGTTCCAGGTCAGTCTCAACTACATAGTGAGACCCTGTCTCAAAAAACCAAAAGAAAAAAAAAAGATTAGGACAATTAATATCTCTTTTCTAGACTTGCCTCCATTTATTCTTACCCTGCTATGGGTTGTTGATTTCCTGACTTTGAAATACATGTGCCGGTGCTGTCCCCCAGCTATTGATATCTGCTTTGTTTCTTGTTCACTTCTGGTCAAAGTATGCAGTCCCCATTCTGTTGTTCCATGAAGCTTTGGGGCAAGAGGATCTTTCTGTAATCTCCATTGGGGCTTAATAGCTGTGCAATTTCAGTTAGTTTTAGTTAATCCAAGGAGTAAAGCTGCTGTATGAATATGAGAAAACCCAGAGGACTGCTCTCAAACTTGACATGGGGGTCTTCATTTCTCAAGGAAGGGTTATTTATTAATGACTGAATAAAGGTTAAGGACTGGATCTACCCAGAGAGTAAGGAGACAGAAAAGAAGCTAATCAGCTAATATTTGTTGTGTATTTTTCGAGTGCCAGGTACTTTGCCAAATGCTTTACATGGAATCCTTGCAACATCTCTGTGAAGAAACTGACCACAGACATGGAAGGATTTCCCACGAATCAGACTTCTGGATTGTTTTTCCTCTTTATCAGACACAGTTATCAAACCCCTTTATTCACCACATTTTGTTTTGCTTTTCTAAGTCACTGGAGAAATACAAGGAAGAAGTGGCTATGGATTAATATAAAAATTCATGGTCATGGACACAATTATACATTCAAGACTTCTAGATACTTTTTTTTTTTTTTTTTGGTACTGGGGATTGAATGTGGGTCCTTGCGCTTGCGAAGCAGCTGAATCCCCAGCCCCTAAGACTTCTAGATACTTTGAGATGTGTAAATCAAAGTGTATATTACTAAATACATGAGCAGATTCTTCACAGCCAGTCCTTAAGTAGCACTGAAATAAAGTAGAATAGATGCTGACTTCTGTGGTGACCAGGCTAATCAAAAGGAAACATAGGTGTGAGTTCAGAGATTTACATTAATGTAGGATATTAAATAAAGCATTAACTGTAAATTTACTAAGACATTTTAACTGACTGTTCTTGGCAGAAGTAGAAACTAGATATATTAAATATATCAAGTAGTTTCCGCAGTATGCTATATATGCTGTCTAGGCAAAGAATATTTATACAGCTTAGTTGTTGAGGGAGTCATTGTCTAGCCCATACCTTTTCCATACCCCTTTTGCGTTTTTCCTCTGGTACTGTTTACCCTTTTAAAACCTTTTTTACATCGTATTGTATGACTTAGTTCACAATCAGCAGTTGGCTCATGTAATATTCCAAGATCAGTGTAAACTAAAACCTAAGTATTAAGGTTTGTGTCTGACACAAACCTGAGGATTAAATTTGAGATGGGAGTAGTTTAATTTACCTGGTCACGAAAACATAAGTTATAGACTTAGTAGGTTTTCTTTTTAACTCAAAAGAAGGAGTGATATGATCAAGGGGAGGCCCACTGATTGTTTCAAGCTGGACCTTTCAGGAAGATGACTTATTGGTTCAGCCCAGGGTTCTCTATCAAAGGGAGTATAGGTATTCTAGACATTTTTGTGTTATTTCTGGTGGTTGTAACAGTGTTTGGCAGGCATTTAGGAGACAGGGATGCTGGAGTGCCTACCATGCACTGGATAGCCGTGTACAACAATGGATTTCCCATATCCTTCTTGACTTTTTATATTTATGTGGCCAAACAAATCCCCTAAAACCAGACTATTCCCAGTGATCTGAATCTTGAATCAAACACTTTTATCAATTAGCATAAATGCTTTCCCCCCATGTTATTACTGTACCTTAATTGTTTTTGGAATGCAACTACACTGAACTGGTAGAAGTTAACTGTTTGGTTTTGAATATTTCTGTGAATTATTCACTTTTTTGGAAAAGTACATCACTGATGTGGTACTAGGCCCCACACACTATACCATTTTGCTTTGGTAGCCTCTCTTACTAATGGATACACTATCTAACTACTTGATCACATTCTCTAGTGCACTGTGCCTGATCCGTTTTGTTTGCCAAAATTGTTTTGTTTTAAATTACTTTTCTTTTTTTATGGAGTTCTATTGCTTTAAAATTATATGTTAGTAGATTTCCCCTGAATTTTATTTTGAGATATTAAAGTAGGTATTGTAACATTTTACGTTTTAAAATATTTAAAGAGCAGCATTGAGTTTGGTAGGATTATGAACCAGTTGTTCCATCTAAGCTTTGTGGATCCCCAAGTATTATTCTGTTAATTTCTTTCTTCTACTGTTACCAGCATTGACTTTTTTTATTTTTCTCTTTGGAAGACTCACATTAGTTTTGGGTCACAATTCTATTTGTTTGCTTTTTTTTAACATTTCCACCACTCAAAAAAAATCATGTCTATCTCACTAATACTTGAGTAGCTGTCATTTCTGACACATTTTTTAATAACTAAAGTTAGATTTGGATGTTTTCCTATTTCTTGTGAAAAAATAATCTTCTTAAATCCTGAATATTGCATACTTTCAGCGTCCAAAAAGAACTTGTGAACATAGTGGGTGAAGAGAAGAGCCACAGCCAGCATGGCAGTCCTGCTTCTTTGTAGTCCCTTCTTAAACAGAGTTCACAGCTCTTTGTCTATTGCAAATGCAGAGTGTCCTAGGGTCCCAGTGGCAATAGGGCGGATGGGAAGTATTAGGACTGGCGGTCTGTTCACAGGTCCTTTGGAGAGATACCCAGTTCCAGAGTGTGTGTGTAGTGAATCCCTTTTTCCTGGGATAGTGTCATCCACATGTCAGGTTTCTGGCCTTGGGTCATTTGTATAGATTTCTAAAAATCATCCATGTATAGTTACGGCTTAACCAGTCTTCAAGAGTTCTGATCATGAAGAGAATATCAAGATTAATTTTGTTTTCTTTTAAGTTGATGGTGATGATAGTGTAACATACAAGACTGTAATGAACCATTGAGAGAAATTTGCCTTTGGACTGGGCGACTTATGAAATTTGTTTGTCAATGTGCAGCTCTGGAGATAAACCTGCAGTCTAGTTACAGATGGCTTGGGTTGAGATGGATGTGGACCCCAACTTTTGCAGCACCAGGGATTGGTCTGGTGAAAGACAGTTTTTCCAGGGATAGGGCGGTGGATGGTTTGGGGATGGTTCAAGTGCATTACATTTATTATGTACTTTATTTTTATTATTATTGCTTTATTTGTACCTTTAGTCCACTAGATTCTCATAAGGAGCTTGTAACCTAGATCGCTCTCATACACAAGTAATAGTAGGGTTCTTGCTCTTATGAGAATCTGCCCTGCTGATCTGACAGGAGGCGGTGCTCAGGCTCTGATGTGAGGGGTGGGTGTGGCTGACACAGAGGAAGCTTCTCGCCTTGTCCACTGCTAACCTCCTGATCTGTTGCCTAGTTCCTAACAGGCCACAGACCATTACCAGTCCATGGCCAGAAGGTTCAAACCCCTGGGTAGGGTGACCTCTTTCTCCTGCTTCTTTGAGAAGGCTCACTGGCTGCTGGAGCTCTTTACCAGCTGGTGATGGATAAACCTTGATTCCTTCCTTTTTTTCCTGTTCTTCCTGAGTGCAGGGTGGTTTTTTCTCTCCTTTCCAGTTTGAACACAGATGTAGTTCCGTCATCTCACTCTTCCCCAAATATAGTGTAACCCCTACCTCTCTAGGGTCCCCTAGGTATCACAGACTTTAATTATTTTAATGCTGTCTTTCCTTTTTTTCATTTAAAGGAAGTGCATTCATGTGTTTTCCATGTTAATCTTTCTTGTGGTTTTACATTTTTATGACGAGGAAGCTTATCATGACCTTATTGAGAACAGTGGAAACTGAGGTTAGGGAGACAGAAGGAGAGGAAGGATTTTGAGGAGTAGAGTGAGATGGTGTAGCCCACTGTGATGAAGAGAATTTCAGCAGCTGAGTAAGGAAGTACAGAGTTGAGATGTAAGTTGAGACTTAAAATTGCAAAGCAGTAGAATGTTGATGCTCGGGACAGAATTCTCTTAGAAGAATATTGCCAGTGTCTGTGTTAAAAGTAAGGAGAATTATTTGTTGAGTGGATGACCAAATGAAGGACTGCATAAAGATCTGAATTCTAGCAGTGGCTGTGGGGATGGAAAGAAGTGGGCAGATGTGAAAAAACTAGACATGGGAGTAGCCTCATGTGGTGACTGGTGAAATGTGAGGCGAGGGTGACTTCATCTGTTTCTTACAGAGGACAAGACTAGTGTGATGTTGGTACTGATCGGGAGTGCAAAGGTAGGAATGTGTTTGGGGGAGGGTAGTACATTCAGTTGTGGAAAGAGTGTGTGTGAGTTGGTAGGCCAGCAGAGATAGGCAGTGGACTGTTCAGAATATTAGGCTCAGTTCAGGAGGTCCTGGTTGTAATATATAATCAAAGTACCACATAAAATAGTACTTGAAGCTATGAAAAAGGAGATTACTAAAGGAGAGAATATGAGTGAGAAAAACTGGGAAAATTAATTTCTCATTTCTCACCCCTCTGGGTATGTTACCTAACCTTTTTTTTTTTTTTTTAAATTAACCTTTTGAAGCCATTTTCTTCTGCCATAAAATGAGGAAATTCTAGTAGCTCCCTCATTGGATTGTTGTGAAGCTAAGTAAAATTTCCTGTGGAAATTATGGGTGCTTGGCGGGCACAGTAGCAGTTAATCACTAAGTTTACATATCTTATTTGTTATGCACTTTGGTTATGCCATAAAAACTGACCAATTCTCATATTTCTAACTCTAGAAGTTGTATTGAATTTTTTGTTGTTGTATTGAATGTTTAAAATTAAGTAATCTAATTAGCAGTGGTATTTTTATTTTATAAATTAGAACTTTTGGTTTTTAAGTATCTGGCCTGTTGTAACCTTAGAACTAATTTTTTTGACAAATGTGTATTTCACTTTTAGGTATTTTTATATAAAGCCCTCACTTTTAACATTTAATACCTCTTTTTTTTTTTTTTCTTTTCCCCTGGTACCAGGGATGAAACTCAGGACCTTGCACTTGCGAGGCAGGTGTGGAGCCCCTGAGCTAAATCCCCAGCCCCATTTAATACCTCTTGATGCAGACTTTATTACGACACCTTCACCTTTACTTTTGTCTTCTAGTTTTTATATAATGCCTTCTCCTTTTGGGACTTTGAGATTAATTCTTGGTTGAATATGTTTTTCTTTGATTGGATTGAAAATTGGACAGATGAGTGGTGATGATATTAAATCTGAATCTAATACTTGGTGGATATCTTTGTAATGATGACTATGAGCAACAAGTGGTATTTGGCATCAGTTCTTTTTTTCATCGCAAGGTTTTTATGCTTTGTCATTTGGGGGAGCCAAAGCACTGTGACTTAACTTCCAGTAGTCTATTCAGTATAGAAGGGGAGCGGGTTTATGCTTTGCAGTGTTTGTTTCTTCCTTTTGCTTTGTAATAAAGGTTAGAGAGATTTGTTAAATAGTGGTGTTAAGCACATATATACCTAGAACTTTAACTTTTTACACTTGTAGTTTAGTTGTCTTGTTGCTATTTTAAGGCTTAAGAGAAATTAGTATTTTGGTTGAGTATGTGTTACAGCAAAGCTATAGTAACTCCAGCATAGATCATTGATTTCTTGTCTAATGGAGACCCATGTGGATTTTTCCTGTCAGTGAACCAACTAATATTTTCTGAGTGCCTATAGATACAAAGTACTGTAAATTATATTAAAAATATTGCTACTTGAGTAAGTCCTTAAACAATTTTGGAACTGTTTGGTTGATTAGTGTATACTGGAGTATTGTTGGGGCACTCTAGACAGGTTGACAGGGATGTTACAGGATTTTCATACAAGTAGATTAGAATTTGGATTTAGAAAGTATAGCTTTCTTGTTTTATCCTGATTGTCCTGGCTTCCATTTAGTTTTTGCATATTATTTAAGATGGATTAGAATTCATCGTCTTTCCCCTTTTTTAATATATGCTGGCATGATTTTCCTTCTCTTCTTACCACTCTGACATGGGTGCATATGTGCATGTATACATGTGAAATAGCCATAGCTTGGGTAGAATTTATAGCAGGACAGAGATACGATTCATATGAAATTTTTAGTAGGTTGTTGCCTGTAATCATGAGAAAAGTTTATTTTTGAATTTTGCTGCCTCATTTTTTTTTTTTTTTGACAGGGTCTCACTATGCAGTTGAGACTGACCTGGAACTCACTATGTAGCGCAGGCTGATCTTGCAGTCCTCCTGTCTCAGGCTCCCGAGTGCTGGGATTAAAGGCGTGCGCCACCACACCCAGCTTCTGCCTCATTTTTGTTATAAGAGGTTGGATTCTAGAACAGATGGGCTGTCTCCAGGACCATGTCTTTATTAGAAACTGGGGTTTAACATATATTAGAAATGATGCATACTTCTTTCACTATCCCTAAGGTCTTGCTATTTATTATCTGACTTTTGTTTATCATGTCCCAGAGAAGTTTCAGGACTAAGAGAGGAAATACATCTTTAAAAAAGTCAGTGTCACTCTGCATGAAAGAAGGTAATTCCTGTAGAGAAAGTAATCCATTAGCTAGGTGTGTTGTAATGGCAGCGTTGCCACTTTCTTGTCTTCTGCTGCTTTCTCTCTTTGTCTAACAGAGAGAAGTGACAGGCTACTTACCTTTTTGTGAGTGCTTCTCTTTAAAGCTGTATGGTTGGTTGCCTGGTGGATAATCCAGGCATGCAGCATGGAGTGGCAAAAGTGGAAAGAAGCTCCTTTTCCCTCTTTCTAGCCCTCTCATTTCTTTTTTCTAAAAAATGTTATTTGGTGGGAAGTTGACCTCTGGGGAGTTGATAAAAACTGAAATAAAACATTTTTCTTCTGTTCTGGGTTTTGTATTAATTTGCCCAAAGTGACAGAGTTAGCCTAAATGTTGCAGAATGCTAGGTTTTAGCAAATGAAGTGGAGTTTAATTTCTTTATTTTTACTATATATGTGGTAAAATTAGATAATAAAGGCTTAAAGGATTCTAACTGATAAATTAACTCTGTTTCACCTTCTTAAACCTAAGATGCATAATTGGCCTAAATTATGCAAAATGCTAATTAAAGGGTTTAATTTGCTTATCATCTCAGTTTGATTAGAGGCAGATGCTGATTATCTGCACAGGTCTAAATGGACCTTTCCAAGATAGTTTTCATTATTTAAAATCAACTTGTCAAACTAATTAAGATATAAACTTAAGGGATAACATACACCAGTAGTTATCTATATACTTTCAGTGTAACACATACAAAGCAATTAAAGAATGCTGTGCACCAAAGACTAGGTATATACAGTGTCATTATGAATTTCAATAGTCCCAAAGTTTAAGAGTTGAACGTTTTTGCCTTAAAACAAACAAAAAACAAAAAACAAAAAACAACCAAACAAAGCTCTTTAGGTTATCTAGTCAACTTTATTAATCCTGTGGGTCTTTGACTTTTTTCTTGGTTGGTTTCTGTTCTGCACAAGAGAGCAGAAACAGTCTGTGCATGTGCATTCAAACCATGCATAGAAAGGGGCAAAATTATTAGTTGCCAGGCTCCCCTTCCTATAGGAGACCAGACAATGAATATTGAGGCTTAATTGACCTTCTCTGCAAGCACAACAGAGAAAAACAGCAAGCTGTGGCTCCTTTGGCAACGTGCAGGATGTGAGCATGTTGCAGTTTCCAGGAAAGAGTCAGCAGAGTGGAGAGCTGGGTGTTTACCTGGGTACACGCTCATAGGTAACAAGAGGCAGATGAATCTTCTCTGCACCGGATTGCCTGCTCTCCTGTCTAACTAAAAGCAAGGTGAGCCAATTGCTCAGGGTTCTTTGTCCACTGCAGGCAAGAGCTCCCTGGTGCTCTCATTCTAAACTACCTCTGTATCTGTGTCTTTAGTCTCCATTCACCTCCTATGGTTAATCATTCTTTTTTTTTTTTGGTTCTGGGAATTGAACTTGGGTCCTTGCGCTTGCAAGGCAGGCCACCGAACCGCTGAGCTAAATCCCCGGCCCTGGTTAATCATTCTTAACAGGCTAGTCTCTTACAAGTGGTGCCCCAAAAAGGACCTGACTAGGGAAGTTCCCTCTTCCAACAACAGAGAGTTCTGTGGGGTGTGTGTGTTTGGGGTAAGCACACTTGGAAAACTTCCTTTGTTTTTTGTCTTTCATCCTTATTAGCCTTCCAGTTGGGAATAAACTTGTAGGCTGGTTCCTGCACCTTCCAGGTGACTAAATCTTCCTTTTACAAAGCTAAGAAAACCTGTGGAAAATAGTCGGTATCAATCAGTCTTAATTCAAGGAAGGGGAGAGGGTGTGGTAGTTTATTGAGCAAAATTTTGGGTCTATGCCCCCAACTTTTGTTTTTGTGTATATTCTTCCTGGCTTGCCTTTGTCTTAGAGCAAAGACACAAAGTAATTTATAGACTGTTCACTGTCTGTGGCAGATTAAGGTTATGATTAGGGAAACAAAGGCAGAAACGAATTCACCTCTGATCTGAGTCAAATACAAATAGCCCAGAAATAGAAAACGTTTGGGGTTCTGCTTTGGAGATTAGGGTGTTAGGGAATCTGAGGTATAGACATACGAATCCTGCACCAGGATTGAGGGTAGTAGGGTGAGATGGTGCACTAATAGTGGATAATCCAAAGTTTGTATTGCCTGGGATAAAGAGCATAGGCACTGGTGGTGTATTACCTAGGGTCAAATACAGCACTGCCACTTTCTATTTTTTTTTCTCTAATTTAGTTTCCTCATCTGCAAAATACAGAATGTAATAGTACCATCTTATAAAGTTGGGAGGCCTTGGAACACTAACTTAAATGTGTGAACTTAGTTAGTTATACTTAAATATATTAACTTGGTAATATATTTTATAAAGAATTTAGAATAGTGCCTGACAAATGGTAAGCACACACTAAATGTTAACTATTATTACTTGGTGTCCTTCCAGTTTTTATATAAAACTAGAATTATAAAAGATGCTACAGGGCCGGGGATTTAGCTCAGCGGTTCGGTGGCCTACCTTGCAAGCACAAGGACCCGAGTTCAATCCCCGGTACCCTTGCCCCCAGAAATGCTACTACGTACAATACCTATTTCTTGAGTCTTATTAAAATGAATAAGCTCATGCTTCCTTCTGTGTAGTGTGAGGAGGTTAGGCAGATGGATAGATAAGTGCTAGATTGACAGCTGGACAATTGGGAGAGCCTGATCAGGAGCACTTTTTGCTTTGATTTTTAAGAGTAAAAGGGGAAGTTCATTTAGGTTCAGTTATTTTCCAGCTGTTACATTAAAACAATGTGCTATGGAATGGGATGAGGGATCATAGAGTGCTGTTGATTCTTTTTTGTTTATTTTTTGAGACAGGGTCTCCCTATGTTCAGGCTGGCTTTGAACTCACTGTGTAGCCCAGGCTGGCCTTGAGTTTGAGGCGATCCTTCTGCCTCAGCCTCCGGAGTGCTGAGATTACAGGTGTAACCACCATGCCCAGGCTAGAGTGCTGCTGGTTCTTAGGCAAGTTAAGATTAGTGATAGTTGAGGGTCAGTTCTACTCACACATGACTCTAGGATCTGTCCACTTGCTTTCAGCTTCACTGTTACTATCCTAGCTTGGATTGCCATGATTTCTTACCCAACCCATTCTTTACTCTGAAGCAATAGGACTGTGTATGTGTATTCTGTAGCCCCTTCCCAACATTTTATTGATTTTCTATTAGTATAATATTAATGTTTAAAATTCATAAGTTACTTTGAGCTTTCATTCTTATTACTGCCTAGCCTCATTCCTTAACCATTATTTGTCAACTCTCTGAACCAACCATAATGAGCTTTTTTAGTTTGAAACACATTTTTCTCCCTTGACTTTGCTCTTGCCTCTGTTTCATCTAAGTTTGGCTCATCAGTTGTATCTCAGTTTACACAGATTTTCTTTCTGGGATATTTCCCAAGTTTGGCTTTGAAACTCGTCCTTTGTATTCGTAAGTACTCTGTACAACTTCTGTTAGGCTTGTTATACTTGAGGGTCAGTGCTACCCTTCTGGCAGTGAACTTGACAGCAGTGGACCTTGACTGTGTTGTTCAGTATCAAACACAGTCTCTAACCCATAGGAGGTACCTAATATAGTTTGAAAGAAGGAGTAAATAAGTGAATTAGCCACTTATAGGCATTCCCCGGAAGGTACATTACCTTAGTTGCCTAGGAATTGTTTGGCCTTTGAATGTTTATTATAAAGTTTAAATACTGAGTGGTTCTTTGTGCCTTGGTTTGTGCTTACAGCTGTATAAAATAGATGAATCAAGTGATAGTGTGCAGTTAGCAAGGTGGGCTTTTTTTTTTTTTAACTGGGGGTTGAACTTGGGACCCCAACCCATGCAAGGTGGGTTTTAAAGCTCAAGATGTGAATCACTTTTTGTTCATTGTATGCTGTGCAAGTTAAATTGATCTTGTTGCATTAAAACTTACTAGGTAGATTCTGAGGGGGAAATAGAAGGGTAAGACATTGGGGAAGGGTAATTTGCAGAAAAATTTGCAGATTGGTGAGATTTCCAAGATTCATATGCGTTGTATTTTTCAAGTTCAAAAGAAAGTTGATAGTTTATGCTGGGTTTTAGAACAGGAAGAGTGTTTCTGTTTAATACATAGCCCTTTTGCAACTAGATTGTATGGAATTTGCAAAGTAGGTTTTTTTCAGTTTTATATTATTTTGAAGCTTTCACACATGTGTAACAATTTGTCAATGTGATCAAAATTAATGTAGCTAAAATTGAGTATTTCTGAAGTGTTAAGAATGAAAAATAATTTCTTAAATATTGAGGATAGTTATATACCATATTCTGAATTAATAGTATAGTAAAAATTAATTTACAGCCCTATAGCCAAATATTATATGAAGATGTTTAGGAGGGAGTATATATGCTTATAGCTAATGAAAGTTTTGACTTCCAAGAGATTCCTGAGCTAGTGTGAAGGATTAAAGATATCCACAAATCAGAGTGGAGGTGTAGCTCAGCAGTAGTATGTTTGTACAGCAGGTACAAGGCACTGGTTTTGATCCCCGGTACTGCAAAAGCAATAAAACATAACAGAAATGACAGATTATATTATCATTAAGAGGTAGGAGTTGTGTCACCCCTTGCTCCCTTTTTATGTCGTGGTTTTTACTCTTTTTTATGTTGTCATTAAATATGCATAATATTTACCATTTTAAAGCGTACAGCTCTGTGGTATTAAATACTTCACAGAGTTCTGCAACCATTACTGCTTGCTCTTCATTTCCAGAACTTTTTCTTTTTGTTTGTTTTTTTGAGACACGGTCTCACTATGTAGTTGAGACTGATCTGGAACTCACTGTGTAGCCCAGGCTGGTCTTGAACTCACAGCGATCCTCCTGCCTCAGCCTCCCGAGTGCTGGGATTACAGGCATGCACCACCACACCTGGCAGTTTCCAGAACTTTTTCATCTTCCCTGACTCAAAATATTTAGTAAATAGAAAAATAGAAATCCAAATTTTCTTTCCCAGCCCTTTGGCCTGAGTGTTTTTTTTTTTTGTTTGTTTTTTTTGTTTTTTGAGACAGTCTCACTATGTAGTTCAGACTGCTCTGAAACTCACTGTGTAGTCCAGGCTGGTCTCGAACTCACAGCAATCCTGCCTCAGCCTCCTGAATGTTGGGATTACAGGCATGCGCCACCATGCCCAGCTTCTGAGTGGGTTTTATAATTCTTTTAACAAACAAAATAATGTGGAAGTGACATTGTAATAGTTTCTGAATATAGACCTTAAGAATATAGGGGGGGGATTTAGCTCAGTGGTTCTGTCACCTGCCTCGCAAGCGCAAGGACCTGAGTTCAATCCCCGGTAACACACACAAAAAAAGAATATAGAGATTTCCACTTCCAGTTTTGTCAACACTCTCCTTGTGATCCTTGGAATGCTGTTAAGTCTAGCTAGACTTGCGGAGACAGATTGCTGGGAGGTCTGTTCTGAAAGGCAGCATAAACCCACAGCTGCTGTGCTGGAGAAGCATGTGGGCAGTTCTGCTGAACCTGGCCTTGCAGTCTTCTCCTTCAGGGTGACACATGGGAATGGCGCCGTCTTGGATCTTCAGATCTATCTAGTCACCTGCTCAAATGCTCCTGGTGACCTTGTGTGATGCCACACTGGGGAGGTGGCTTTCCTGTCGGTGAATACTCAGTATTCAAGGCACTGTGCCAGTTGTACTCTTAAGTATCTCACTTACCATCAGGAAAGGAGGTGTAATACAATGGTATTTGTTTTAAACTGCTAAGTTTTGGGTTACTTTGTTATGCTGTAATAGATAATTGGAAGTGGTATTTAAGCTAGAACTTAAGACTTCTTCAATTCGTGAAAGCAAAACAAAAGAAGCATGGTATCCCGAAACAACCCTAACGTGATTTGGAAGGACTCTATGAATGTAATGAAAGATAATATAAATCAAGACAGTAGTGTGGAAAGTGAAATTCTAATAATAACATGAGTGGAGAAGATAACTCTGAGAGAACTCAGATTACTTAGAAGAGATAGAAATGGAAAAATTGTTGATAAATGCTTTCAGAAATTCTTTGGGTGAAGCGTCTTAAGAAATAGCTGAGACGTTTATGACTTTTCATTTTGAAGAAGAGATTTTCCACGAGTCTGAGAGTGTTTTGAAGTTTTGTTTACTTTCAAAGACAGCTTTTCCTGTTTCAGGGCTCTAGAAGGTAAGATAATAAGGTGTAAGGTGTAAAGTGTGAGATAGTAAGTTTTATGTTTTTATATCATGCTCTTAACTCCTCAGAGCTTGCCAAAATTTAAGGTAGACCAAATTAATGAACTTACTTCATAACATGGATTGTGGATAGTCCTTTGCACTTGGTAAATTTGATTATGCTCAGCCCACTGTGTAGGTGCTGGGGGAATTAAAAATGCATTTTTGTAAATAGAAAGACGTATAAATAAATGCAGAGAAGCTTCCAATAGACACCACACTATTTAAGCTTCTAAAATGTTGTGTTCCTTTCCAAAATGGTTGTGAGTTTTTGTCCTATTTTTAATGTTTAATCCTTTGTATTTGGTTCTTGATTTATGGCATACTGTAGTAGGTGAGGGGGAGATTTTAATTTATATGGAAAATCTGTGGACATGATTTCCTATTAAAAAACTAAAACTACACACGCATTTAAAACACCTACTTTGTGAGGGTGGAAAAGCAGGTAGACAGTCCTAGTAAACCCCTGTGTGTTGCTGTGCTGTTGTGTCACTTGGCTTAAGGAAAGGAGCATCTCGGATGAATGCAAACCTCCGCAGCTGTTTGAATTTGCTGCCCAGCTTTCTGGATTTAAAACTGTATCACTTTTGAATTGTAATGATCTTAATGGAGGCAAGAAACGAAGTGAACAAGATTTGGCATCAAAATTCTCTTGTTTTCCAGGCTGCTTTTATTTATTTCTACAAAATAGAAATAATAATTTTGCTTTTTTTTTGTAATTTAAGAAAATAGCAGCAGGAATGTATAGATGAGGAGCGAGTGACTGCTGTCTTCAGACAGATGTCATTGTCAAGCTCGTTCCACAGAACAGTGTAATGGATCCAGATGAGTTCCGTATTTCTTCTCAGTGGAGATTTGGGGCATAGAATACAGATGGCCACGTTTAGGCCGGGTAGGACCCCTTTTGAAAGGAGAGCGAAGGGATGACGATGGGTGCTGGGAGGGTCGCGTTTCTGCTGCGGAGCACTCAAGGCTGGTCTGAGCGCTGGCCTCAGGTTCCGGGTGCGGAAGAGGCGGGCCGTGGAGCGGTGGACCCAGAGGAGCGCCCAGGCGGTCAGGTGTGCTGCTTCCTGCCGCACCCCAGCGTGCTGGCGCTGGAGAACCGGATGCCCCCGAATAACACTTTGCCTTCATAGGGGCACCCCGGCGACTTCTGTCCTGGGATTTGTGCGGGCGCATGGGTGAAGTGGTAGGCTAACACTCTAGGTCCCCGTTGGTGTTAAGAAGTGGCTTGGAGAGGTTTTAGTCATATCAGCTACTTCCTCACCAACATACTGCAGGTTAACACAAAATTCATAGCACGTGTGCTTGCTGTTAAATATATATTTTTAAGGTAAGCCCCTAGCAGAATCCCATTTCTCATGCATCCTACATGGAAAGTCTGGGTTCACTATTGTTCTTTATACTACTTTATAGTTCATGTTTAATAAATAGTTCATTCGTGTTATGTTTCATGTTATGGAAGGTTTACATTAACATGTGTGAGGTTGTAGAAAACAGAACAAAGTAAAATGATCTGTGCTAGAATGTTTGATATGGTCTGTTCAGAGCTGTGAACAGAAAAGGTTTCATTGCTGTCTATGGCCACACCACCCTGAATGCACCCGATCTCGTCTGATCTCGGAAGCTAAGCAGGGTCGGGCCTGGTTGTACTTGGGTGGGAGATTAATTTAGCCACACTGAGCTGACAGCATTTGACCTGCATTTTAGAAGATGAAAAGGCAGAAAGGAGGTAGCAGATATATTTTGATGGGTGGAATATCTTATGTCACCTGCAGCTTCAAATGTTCGAATAATTTCTGAGGAACTGTAAGTGTTGAGTTGGCCCAACCTATAGGATGTCTTTGTCAAAGCTATGAAGTAGACTTCTGAAATTTTCATCTGCAGATGTATGTATTTGAGGGTCTTTTGGAATAAATATCTCCCTTCCCTGTACCCCAGGCACCACAAAGTAGTATTCTGCTACTCACTTGAGTTTCAAGTATATACTACAAATTAAATTTAATAACAGCTGACTTACTAAAACTTAATTGCCATAGATTTGGTTTCTCATAGTCTGTAAGTAAGAATTGTAGCAAACCAATTTATTTTTCTGAGCTTGTTTTTCCTTGAACTTTTATTTCATTCTGTATTTTCTTGGATAAACATGTCTACACCAGTGGTCTGTGTGACTCTAAGCGGATGTCTACTTTTCCTCCTGAGCTGAGTGAAGCTGTAGTTTTGAAATAGGCTTCTGAACTTGGAAGGCTTCAGTCCTCATCATATCTTTTCAGGATCCAGAGTTTGGCTGCCTCTCTTTCAGTGATCTTGAAAAATGACCAAGATGCTACATAGTTTGAAGAGTTAGAGCAAATACAGTTGAACAGCTTGCTGTTGGGCTGCATTGTAAAAGTGAGGAAATAAAATTATATATTTTTTTGATTTTGTTTTCTGGGAAGATATTTGCCAGTTAGAGGTTCAAAGAAGATTGAGTTTGAGAGGCATTTAATTGTGTATCAAAAGGTTATTGCAGAAGAAAGCATACGGGAGACATCATATAGAAGAAAATTTGAAGCTCAGTAATGGAAAACTTTGAAGAAATAGGCATTCTGCCAATTAACAATGCTTCAGATGGTTTGGAATTAAACAGTTGCAGATTTCAAATACTTGATTAACTTTGTGCATAGGGAAACCGGGTTTGGGACGGGAAGTAAACTTTAGCTTATTTTAGTTTTAAAGCATGCTTACCATTCATTAAAGTTTTACTTCAGCTTTACTTATAAAGTTTAATAATGTGAGGTCAAGAGGTGTTATAATCTACTATTTTGTGTTAAACCACTGAAACAAAATTCCAAGAATATTTGAGTAAAATTGAATTATTGCAGGAGTTTAGTCTATAGCTCTTGACTGTCTCAGTAGTCAGTAAATGTTTCCCAAACTGGGTAAAATTTTGATGTGGGTTTGTAGGAGGGGAAAATCCAGTAAAGAATATAAATGGTCCATCATCCTTTTCGTTTCATTCACATGACTTATGACACAGTTATATCAATAACCAGTTAGTATTATAAAGACGTGTTTGTGAATGTGTAGGAGATACAGGAATATATTAACCCATCTTTCTGTAGTTGTCCAGCTGTCCTTACATTGTAGTAATTTGGAGTAAATTTTTAGATTTTATTACTAAATGTTTAAAAACAAAGTAGATGAAAATGCCTTTTCACCCAAATGAAACAGAGAACATGCTTGCTTCCTTTTTTTATGTGTGTACTGGGGATTGAACTCAGGACCTTGAGTTTGCAAGGCAGACATGGAGCCACTGAGCTAAATCCCTAGCCCCTTGCTTGCTTCCTTTTATAATTTTCCCTCCCCTCCCCTCCCCTCCCCCCCCTTCCTTTATCTGTATAATTCAAAGATTTAAAATCTGTGATTTGTTTCTGCTATTGTTTGTGGTTTTTGTTCTTATTTTTTTAATTTTAGGGACAGGGTCTCTATGTTTCTCAGGTTGGCCTCAAACTGCTGAGCTCAAATGATCCTCCTGCCACAGCCTTCTGACTAGCTGGGACTATAGGCACATTCTGTGGCACTGGCGTCTATTTGCGTTTGTTCTTTTTCACATTTGCTTTTGTGCCTGGTTATGGTTGACTGACTGTTGATCTCATACAGTTTATTTTTTTATGTGCATTTCAGGATCAGTGTGCTCTCTCTGTCCTGAGAGGTACTGTGGTTTGCTCCTGCCAGGGTTTTGGAGGTATTATTGTCAGGGACTCTGTTGAAGCCATATTAGTACTGTGACTCTCTGGTCCATTGAAGCCATATCCTGAAGTAGCAACTGTGAAAACTTTGTTCTCCCTGCCTGTTCCCTCTCTTGGTGCCATGACTGCCCGCCCTTCACTCTGCTATGGTTGGGAGTGAGTGGTGGTTCAGCTGTCATGCATTCTTCCATGGAGCTGTCACCCTTTGAGGTTTCTTCTAGGTCCCCTAGTTTTGGCAGGCCTAGCCCTGGTCTTTTGTCACCTGGGGCCTTGAGGCTGAGGCCCTTGCACTTGCAAGGCAGGCAGTGGAACCACGGAGCTAAACCCCTGGTTATTCTTTGAGTTCAGGTTTGCCTCACAGTTTGTTGTGGCAGTTCCCTATGTTTTCAATTCTTACTGCTCTCAAACTAACATATTTTTTAATGGTTCATTCAGCATGTTTTTTTGTTTTCAGTGGACCGTAGATCTGGGTAACTTAAGAAATCAGGAGCTGCTAATTGCCTCAGGGCTGGAGCCATATGCTGCTGTACTGTTGGAGGTACGGTTGCAAGTTCTTCCTTTCCTCCACATACCCTTCTGCCTCTTTCCAGGTTGAGTACGGGGCTGGGCAATAATGTCTTCAGATCTAAAGTTTAAGGTGGAATACCTTTCTCAACTTATGTGTCAAATCAATGGAGCAGCATGTGCTCATCTGGAGAGATCGTGGAGGGTAAACTACTTTTACTAAAGACCTGCTATTCTTACACCCCCCAGCCCTCTTCTGCAATCTTTAACTTCTTGATTGCTTTCCATCTTTCTTAACTGCTTTTTTCCCCTCCATTTCTATCACAATATCCCAGTTCTAGGGCTATTACTTGGTGACATACTAACTTCTTAAGTTCTCTTCAATTACTGGCACAGTTGAACATCATTTTGCATATATGAATGCTTTGTCATATGAATTAAATTTTTTATTTTCATAAATTCTATATTTTATTATATCTGTCCACTTATACTTTTTAGTCTTTTGGGGTTTTATTATAGTGAATATTGTTTCTTATACATTTTAAAATATTTCATTAGGTTGAATATTGTCACCTTCCATGGTTTGTATATTTTATTCAGTAAACATTTTTTTTAGTACACATTTTATCTCATACTGTGGTCAAAGTTGGCAATATAATCTATGCTTAGATTCGTGTTCACTAGTAAGGGAGATGTAAGTTCTTATGGTATTGCGTCAGTCAGTACTCACCAGAGAGACACTATACATCTCTCTCTCTCTCTATCTGTCTGGATTTACAAGGCAGGCTTACAGTGGCCACTTGCAGAGCCACATGTGAAAGAGTGCAAAAGGGCTCTGAGCATGCTGGAGACCCACGGATCCAGTCAAGAGCTCACTGTATACCCCATGTAATTCCATGTAAGGAGGCTGAAAAGTCTGTTGGAAGGCACTAGAAGCCAGGTGGTGTCCAAGGTGAAGGTAGAGACAGCGCTTCTGCGAAACAGAAGCAAGCCTCCTTCTTCTTTCCCCTTTTATTCCGTTTGGACCACAAGCCCATGTGTTGGTGCCACTCCCACCCTGGGTAAAGGCAACTTTAGTAGGTCCATTCCATCACCCAGTCAGTTGGGTGCTTTTTGGTCAAGTTGACGCAGCAGTTAACTGTCACAAGTAGAATACATAAATACCACAGTACTGTATGATCTAGCCTGCAGGTTTATACAAGCATAGAAAAGGGAGTGATGATTGAGGAAATCTGCGGAAACTTTGCAGAGAAAATATGTTAGCCGCATCGGCTTTTTCTAGTAGAAACAAGATATGTTTCTAGTTGAAACAAGAAACAAGGTAGAGTTTTTCTAATAGAAACAAAGACATGGCAAATATGTATAAAGTTATACAGGTAAAAGTCATGTTGTGCAGGAAGTGCAGGTTGGTTCATAGGGTTGGAGGACAAAGTATTTTTGGGGAAAAATTGAAATTATGAAGAGTGTAAAGGGCCAAGAAAATAGGTGGATCCATAGAGCCTGTGTTGTAGGGAGAATGCAGTGGGGGTGGGTAGTAGAGAGATGGTTCGGGAGAGTGTAGGGAAGCGGTGGGGGTGCTGCTGAGCTGTGCCGCGACTGTGGGAACGGGCTGCAGAAGTGGTGTGGGTATGGGGCAGGGTGTGCCAGGAACTGTGATGCTGACATCGCTGGAATCGTCCATATGACGGTAACCGTCACTTTGGCAGCAACAAGAAAGAAGATGTTATGATGTTGACCGTGTCTGTCCTAGTGCTGCCGCTGAAATTCCCACCTCTTCAGAGACCTTAGTCTGGTACAAACTTGGCTGGGTTAGTATCACTGTGAGGTGTCAGAAGTGAATTTGAGGCACTGAATGTTAGACCACAGTAGTCTGTAAGGAAGCAGGGGTAAGTTGTGTTATTTTATTCAAGGGTAGTGTCCTCACGAGAGGGGAAGGAGGCAGAGGAGCGTTTAGCAAAGAGGCTGAACCTGTGTGGGAGGGGGGTTGGTTAGTAGAGGAGAAAGTGAAAAGCATTTTGGAATGAGTTAGCTGAGGAAATGCGCAGACAAGTGAGTCAGGCAGATGAAGGTCAGGGCTGAGATGCACGCGCTGACTTATGGGAGCAGTGGCAGTTTTACAGAGGGGTTTCTCCTTTGGGTACCTGCTGAAGACAAGGGTGAAAGACACAGACGGAAGTAAGTGAACAAAAGATCAAGAACTCTGGCATAATGTTATTGCAGCACTTACTTCAGGAGGCTGCCAGGCCTTTAGTCTCCTTCTGGTGTAGAATAATAACAGTGCTGTACTCCAGGCTGTCCCTTCCCTGTTATTTGTTACTTTGAATTTAATCAGTTGTCTTTTGTAATACATTTTTACATTTGATCTCCAGAATAGATCTAAGTTTCTGTAAATTATATTTTCTTTCTTTTTTCAATGTTTTTATTGAGTTTATTAGTACTTTTTAAGTATACAGAACAGTTACGTTCATCACTGGGACCTTGTACCTTTACATGACAGGTCTTGGTTCTCATTTTTTTCCCCGTTCCCCTGCCCTCCGTTCACCCTCTCAACCCTCCCCTGTTTACAAAGACTTTGTTTCCATTTTTTTCCTTTTCTCATATTTTTTCTTTTCCCTTATTTCCTTTCCCCCTACCCTTCCTACTTCTCCTATACCTTTAGCCCTTTTCTTCCTATTTCACATTATCATTATACAATTTGAATCTTATTTACACTTTTAGTTTTTTACACCAGAGAAGCTATTCAGTATTTACATATGTGTGACTTATTAATTTTACTTGAATATGGCCTCAATGTGCATCCATTTTCCTATGAATGACTGTAGTTTCTCATTCTTTATGGCCAAGTAATACTCCATTTTATAGAAAAACCACATCTTTATCCATTCTCCAGTTGATGGGCAATTGGGCTGTTTGCAACTTTTAGCTATTACACACTGTGCTGCTATAAACATGGGTGCACATATATATATATGTATGTGTATATGTATGTGTGGCATGATTCTTTTTTTTTTATGATTCTTTTAATTCTTTTTTTTTGGTACGGGGGTTTGAACTTGGGATTTTGCACTTGTAAGGCAGGCTGCAGCACCACTGAGCTAAATCCCCAGCCCTCTTTTAATACTTTTGGAAAGATACCCAGCAGAGGAATAGCTGGGTCAAATGGAACCTCTAATTCTAGTTCTTTGAAGTATCTCCATACTGATTTCTACAGTGATTGCACCAGTCTGCACTCCCACCAACAACGGAGAAGGGTTCCATTCTCCCCAAATCCCACAAACATTTGGTATTAGTTGATTTCTTGGTAGCAGCCATTCTTTCTGGGGTGAGGTGGAATCTCAGTGTTGTTTTCACCTGCATCTCTTGAATGACCAGTGATGTGGAACATTTTTTCATATATTTATTTGCTGCTTTTACTTTTTTGTCTGAGAAATGTCTGTTCATTTCAGATGCCCATTTTTGAATCGGGTCTTTATATTTGAGGGATCTGATTTTTTGAGTTCTTTATACAGTCTAGATAATAGTCCTTTGAGGAGCAGCTGGTAAAAATTTTTTCCCACATTGTAGGTCGACTCTTATCTCTGTTGGTGGTTTCTCTTGCAGTGCAGCTTTTTAATGAGATGAGATCCCAGTTGTTTATTCTTTGTGCTAGTTCCTGTGCCACTGAGGATTTGTTCATAAAGTCTTTTCCTATGCTAGTGTCTTTGAGAGTTCTGCCTAACATCTTCCTGCAAGTTTAGTTTCTGTTTTAATATTTAGATCTTTAATCCACTTGGATTTTAGTTTAGTGCATGGTGAAAGATAAGGGTCTAGTTTTAATCTTTGGCAGGTTGAAATCCAGATTTTCCAACACAATTTATTAAAGAGGCTTTCTTCCAGTGAGGATGGTTGGCTCCTTTGTCAAAGATGAGGGGGCTGAGTACGTCTGGAGTTGTTTTTGTATCTTCCAATCTGTTCCACTGATCCTCAGGTCTGTTTTTTTGCCAGTACCATGCTGTTTTTATGACAATGGCTTTGTAGTACAGTTTCCAATTGGGGATTGTGATACGCCCTGTCATGTCTCTGTTGCCTAGAATGGCTTTTGATGTTCTAAATCTGTTCTGGTTCCAAATGAATTTTTTTTTTTTAGTTCTGTGAAATATACTATTGAGATTTCAATTGGGATTGCATTGAATCTGTATAGCAGTTTTAGTATTATGACCATTTTCACTATGTTGATTCTTCCTCCTCAGGAGCAAGGGTCTATCTTTCCATCTTCTTATATCCTCTTCACTCTCTTTTTTCAGAGTGCTGTAGTTTTCAGTGTAGAGGTCTTTTGCTTCCTTCATTAGATTGATTCCTAGATACTTCATTTTTGGGGATGCTATTGTGAAAGGAATTGTTTCTCTAAATTCTCTCTCAGTGATTCTGTTTTTTGTGTACAAGAAGGCTTTTGATTTCTGAGTGTTGACCTTGTATCCAGCTACTCTACTGAAAGTGTCAATTAAGTCTAGAAGTCTTGTAAATGATATTTTCTTAATATTTCTTTCTAATTTTGCTTAATGCTCCAGCATCATTTATTAATAATGTTTTGCTCACTTGTGTTACTTTTTATATTATTGTATTATTGGCAGTTTTCTAGGCCGTATCAGCCTAGGAGTCATTTGGCCCATAAACTGGAGAGAAGAGTTGAAGAGAGAAAGGGAAAGACAGAGATAGATAGTTAACAAATGTAGGTATAATGACTCCTTTTCCATGTCCCACATGGGTTTCCTAATTTCCAGGGCCCCTGAGGTGGCATCAGACTCTTCTCCATCTTGCTTGGTGACGCTGTAAGCCTAAGCTAGAGCCATCACCGTGGTAGTGCCATTGGTGACTTTTCATCTCTCTTTGGCTAGTTATTTGAGCAGTCACTGAGCTGGGCTCTAGAAATTAGCTCCTGGCATAAATCGCCTCCTTCTCTCTCTCTTCTCAGTAAGTGTAATCTTGTTGGTTCAGCCTGTCTCTACTTTGTGTATGTAAGCATCAGGCCAGGTGATTTCTGACTCTTGGCTTTCTCCCTGCTTGCCTCCAATAGACTCAGGAATGTGCTTTTTCTAGGACTGAGAACATTCAGGCCTCACAAAGCTCCTGCTCTTCTTCAGTTGCATACTGGAAACTTGGCTTTTTCCTCTTGGAAGTAGATGATTCTTTCAGATGGCATTGTTAGTAGTCAGCTTGTTTCCTTTTCTTAGCTTTTGTTAGGTTTTAAAACACTATAGTCAGTTTACAAGGTAGCATTTTACTTTTGTTTGTATTACCTGTGTGCATGGTACCTGGCTCACCTTAAGAGCTAAAGGAATTTTTGCTGAATGAGGCAGAGTGGAATGCATATCACATAAGTCTAGTCAGACCATAAGGTTCTGACATGTATCTGATCCTATGGCTATTTTGATTTATTTAGAAGACTTTTAAGAAGATTTCTTTATAAATTATCCATTTAAAAAAAAAGGATTTTTTTGGTTGTTATTGAGAAGAATTGTGCTTGAGTAATTAGTCCTTCCTTTTTAGTAGAAGTTTTGCTGTATTCCAAACATACCTGTGCTATTGATCAGCTCAGCAGTGTCATTGAGATCAACATTCTAAGTAGAATGTCATGATGGATATTAAATTATCACTCATTTTCTAGTATTTAATGCTTTGGATGATTACAAATGATAAATTTATGAGGTACCGTAACATTCTGTCAGTTTTAGTTATTTACCACAGCTACACAGTGATAATTATTTCTTCTCCTTTTCTTATTGTGTGTTTGCTAAAGATTTTCCAGTTAAAAATTTTCTTATGATTTTTTTAGGTTTCAGCTAATACATTAAACTTTACTATGCATTGCTATCTTTTTAAAAAATTAATTTTATTGGTACATTTAACGTATACAGTGTAATGACATTCATCGTTGGAAACTTGCACCTTTGCATAATCCATCTTGGTTCTTGTTTTTTCCCCATTCCCCTGCTCTTCAACCTCTGCACCCCTCCCTATCTACAAAGCTGTTGTTTCCATTTTTCTTTTTCATATTAATTCCATTTCCCTCTTTCTTTTTCCCTACCCCTCCCACTTCCCCTTTACACCCTATTTCATATTATCAATTATACCTTTTAGTCCTTATTTACACTTTCATTTTCTCACACTAGAGAAATTATTTGGTATTTACACGTGTGTGACTTACTAATTTCACTTAAGAGTATCATCTCAATGTGAGTTCATTTAGCTATAAATGTCTAGTTTCTCATTCTTTATGGCTGAGTAGTACTCCATTTTATAAAAAAAAACCCAGATTTTCTTTATGCGGTGCTTCTGGAAGGGTGGACTCTGCTAGATCCTTTCCTCATGGTTCTTTAAGCAAGGTGGTTGAACTTTATTATACTCAATGGTCCAGGACTTCAACCAAGTCAAGCAGCCTTTGAGAGGTCTGTCAGTCCTCCCAGGCAGTAGGCCTTGCACCTGTCACTGTGCCTTCTCAGAGCAGTCAGGCCAGCCAAGTGCAAGTGTGGAGGTAGGTGGGTGATGGGGAGCTCGCGCACTCAGGAGCAGAAATGTCTGATAGTGTGTAGCTCTTTTTGGTCCCTACACTAAGATTAATAATATTAGGTCAGTGCATCTGGGAAACAAACTTCTCTTTATAGATCACCAATGTAGAACCTGTATTATTGGGAGTAATAATAGCAGTATTAAAAAGGTGTGATATTTGCTTATAATGTTTGCTTCACACATTTAAAAATTTATTGTAAAAATAATTCATAACTGCTTCATTATATATCAGATGTTTTAAATGGTTGTCCAGTTAATGATTCATTTTAAGTATAGTTTCAATATTGTTGGAATTAGAATTGTACCTTTTCACTTGCTAGTACTTCAAGAAAAAAAGGCCATACTTAAAATCATTTACTTACATCTATTCACTCCATGTCCCTTTCCACAGAGCTGAAGGCAAGTTGCAATCAGACACGTAATGTATATGTGCCAAGGCAGAATGACACATAATGACAATCTGTGTAGAGGTAAGCTGAGTATTGCCAGTAGTGCCATCTGCTCAGTGCCTAAACCCTGAAACCCAGGAAGTTCTCCCACCCTTCATCTGCAGTTCGTCAGTCTTTGCATCTAAAATGTATCTGAAAGCATCCACTTCTGTTCTTCATCATACCTTTATACCTTCATCGTACCTGGTGCCCTTGATCCTAGCATTGCACCATGAATCAATCCCAGCATCACACACTCTAGATCCAGCCACCTCTGGAAAAGTCCCACCCTTGACTCTATGAGCCTTTGGGGGGCCATCTAGACACAAGCCACAACAGTAGGGTTTTAGGAAGAATGAATGAATCTTAATAAAATAATGAAGGGCTAGAAAAAATGGTGGCTTTTCTCATAATTTTTCTTTTCCCTTCTTACCTTTCTCCTACCCCTCCCACTTCCCCTACTCCTTTAGATCTTTTCTTCCTATTACACAGTATCAATTATACATTTTGAGAGCAGAACTAGACATGGTGGTGCACACCTATAATCCCAGCACTTTTTTTTTTTTTGGTACTGGGATCGATCTCGGGCCCTTGTGCTTGTGAGGCAGGTGGCAGAACCACTGAGCCAAATCTCCAGCCCTCAATTATACCTTTTGATCCTTATTTATACTTTTAGTTTTTCATACCAGAGAAACTATTCAATATTTACACATGTGTGTCCTATTGATTGATTTCACTTAAGAGTATGGCCTCAATGTGCATCCACTTCCCTATAAATGTCTCTAGTTTCTTGTTCTTTATGGCTGAGTAGTACTCCGTTTAAAAAGAAAAAAAACCCACATCTTCTTTTTCCAGTCTCCGGTTGATGGGCAGTTGGGCTGTTTCCAAGTTTTTAGCTATTACATACTGTGCCGCTGTAAACATGGGTGAGCATATATTGCTGTGGTAGGATTCTTTTAATTCTTTTGCATTTCTAAAGCAAAAGACTAACAGTGCTTGTGCAAATTAAGTCTCTTGTCACTAAAGTATTCTGTTGTGTGGCAGCTGAACTAATGTGTGCTTCCCTGATGTTCATTTGGTCAGCAGTTCATTGCTTAGAAATTACTGTGGTTTTTTTAATACAAATATTTTAAATTAGGGAAAGAAGAAAAATTGTGTTATATTAAGTGAAGTATTAAGTTATATTGTGTATTGATGTGGAATTTGTTTAGCTAGCTCCTAAAATATCGTTAGGGCAAACATTTGTATGTTCAAAGATACTAATACCAATTTCTTAGTTGCTATAATAAATGATTGTAAAAGGGCCAGGGCAAGTTAATGTACTTGGCTTCAGTATCAGTTTTGCCAGATCCAGTCAGAATTGTCTTGGCAAAAAATAATACAGTGGACCCTTGACTTACTATCTCCATGGGTTCCCGAAGGCTGGTAGTAACTGAGTCAGTACAACTGAGATCTGAATGTTTATCAGGGTACATGCTGTGGCTAACAAAGAGGCAGATGAACCTTCTGTTAACCTGATTAACTCAAGTTGTTCGTATGTCAGGCTGGACGTAACTTGAGGATCCACTGTACACACAACCAGTTATTCTTGTTAATAGGTGAGCACTGGCATATGGATTAAATTTCATTTAATTTCAAATAAATAAGTGTTCATTAAGAAAATTTAAATTGGATACATAGTCACTTAAAAAGTAATGAAAGATCGTTGTGAAGATGTGAAGATAGGCTTTTTTGGTTGTATCTCCCTGATCATTTTTCTCATCAATTGCTATTTGAAGATTACATATTGGTTCAAATATTGGTCCTAAAATATAAATACCTCCTCTCAGTTTCTGCAGTGTGTGTCTGGTTCTATATTTGAGTTACAAAGACTTTCCTGTATGGAATGCCAAATGAGAGCTAGTCGATTACATAGAGAAGTTACTGTCCACAGAGATTTATGTAAACAGAGCAAATACTGAGGCAGAATAATCTGATGTTTGTCCCTGGAGAAATATTTGCTATTGCTAAACCTGCATTTAAATACTCTGGACGGAGTGTTGAGTATATGTAATTTGTGCTTTGACATCCTTTTAAATTTTACTTGTAAGATTCCTCAGGGCATGTAGTTATATTTTCAGTTTCTGTATCTTTATTTTGTTCATACCAGAAAGAACTGAAGTGAAAATTTTCAGTTGATGATCTTGTCTTTCATTGCTTTTGATGCTACATGTTTGCTCCACTTTCCTGCAAAGTGATATTTCTTAATTTTTTTATATGGAGGCCACATGGTGTAGCATGTAGTACTTTGGTTGATAATCTAGTTTAATTTGTACTTATGAAAATTAGCTGTAAAATATTATATAATATTTTATCTACCTTGTAGGGCTATGATTAAATGATTTATGCAAGAATAGCAACTAGCAGGTGATATGTATGGATCTCAACTGTCACTGATTTTTAAAAATTTGATACATATTCACTTAAAAAGTTTTTTTTTTTTTTTTCGTACCGGGGATTGAACTCGGGTCCTTGCACTTGGCAAGGCAGGCCACTGAAACCGCTGAGCTAAATACCCGTCCCTTCACTTAAAAAGTAATGAAAGACCATTGTGAAGATGTGAAGATAGCTTTTTTGGTTGTATCTCCCTGATCATTTTGGAAATTTAATTTCCATCATTGATTTTTGAATAATCTGCAGATTGACACACCTCAACAGCCCCTTTGGCTTAGTTACTTTCTCATTGGTAAGACACACTGCATCCAGAATAACTTTTTTTTTTCTTTAAAGGTAGGATTTTTGCCCCTAAAAAACTAGTTTTCTATAGTAACGGTTAGGAATGTGGTCTTAGGCTCACTAGATGTGGAAAAATGTGAAAATCATTAGGTAAGTAAGTCAAAAGTAGTGATTCTATAATGTTAGTGTACTACTTACTGTACTTAAGCTGGTAACCAGTGTCTTTAATTTTAAAGTAATAGAACAAAATTTTAAAAATATGCAATAAAGAGACCAACAGTTGCAAATTTAAAAATACCATTTATAACAACATCCAAAATATGAAATAGCGAAGGGATTCACATAATATATAAAAATATAAAAGAAAAATAAAATATGTTATCCCTTCACTTAGAAAATTATATTTTGGTGTGGACTTTTTCTCATAAATGAATTTAAACACACAGTGTATACTCTTTAAGGATTGATTGATTGATTGATTTTTTGGTACCGGGTGTCGAACTCGGGCCCTTGTTCTTGCAAGGCAGGCAGCAGAACCACTGAGCCAAATCCCCGGTACTTTAAGGATTTATTTTAATTGTCCTTGATCTAATTGTAATAATTTACCTTCATGTAGTAGTGTTTCATGGTATCTATGACAGTAATTATAAATCTCCTTAATTTTAATAGGAATTTTGTTGGCTGCATGATATTTCATAATGTTCATACTCTTAGTTCTCTTTTTGACCTTTTAAAAATAAGTAAGTGTCATAAATGTGAAGAGAACTGAGAGCAAACAAAACCATGTAGTTGAGTATTAAGTGAGTGTTAACCTGTCATCCAGGGCAGGAAATGAAGCATTGCTGCCCTTGAAACCTCTCCTTGTGCCTGCTGTTCCCCTCGGTCTCCTAAAGGGAATCACTCATCTGGCTTCATGGCAGATCGTTTCCTTATTATTTCCCCCAAGCAGTATTTCCTTATTAAAACAAAGCTTTATGTATGTTGAATAATTCAGTATGTTTTTTTCTGTATTTTCAGCTTAATATGTTTGTAAGATTTATGCACACAATATGGAATTATGGATTTTTTTCAGAAAGGTTTTATAGTTTGTGTATTCCTTCCATTGCTTTCATTATATTTAATTTTTAGACAATAGTTTTGATTTTGTTGTAAATAATAGCTTTAAAAGGCCTATTACTGGATTTTGCTGTTGGTGTATAGAAATATAATTTCCTTTTCTATATTTCAATTCAGAAATCTTGCATAATTTGACCAGTAGTTTGAATAATTTAAATGTTCTTTTGTATTCTTCTGGATTTCTAGGAATCCTAATCATAATCTGTGGCTAATGACCATTTGTATCTTTTCCAGGCCCAGAGGCCCCTGGGGCCTTTCTGGGCCTCAGCTGTCGAATTTGTTTGCCTACCTGCCATCAAGAATACCATAAAAATGGAAAGATGAGTTTATTTACAATTTGGCCAAACTGGAAGTGTCATGCCTGGCCTGAAAGGAAATCCTCTGAGCAAACGCAGAGCCTTCAGCAAGCAAGGGGCTACTCTGAGTAAACAGAACAGATGGCCATAAAGAAAATTTAGGGTGAAATACCCATCTCCTCAGTACCAGAGTCCAGTGTTATATGTACACACACTTGGTTGATTGTCCTTGGACCCTTAGTCTTAAACATTCCAGATCATAGCCTTCCTTCTAAAAACCCACATAAACTGAATTTCCCTCCCAGCTAGCTGCTGAAATTTGCCCCAGATTTCAGTCCCTCTTCGCACCAGACAGGAATAAAGCTTTTTCGTATACAAAGCCTGTGTCCGAATGGCCTCTCGCTTACCATTTGTAACATTGGTGCTGGAAACCCGGAATAGCGTCTCCTTGGAGGATTGCACACTCTGTCTCGAATACCCTACTGATGCCGCACAGCAGCATAGGTCTCTGACTTTGCTGCAGCACTGTAGGCAGCTCCCCAGCTCCTGCCATTTCAGCAGCACCTCCTAGCCACCTCTGCCTGTTTTCCATGCCCGTGCATCTCCCTTTCTTCCCTCTCTGAGCTGTCTTTACCCTCCTCCCCCCAAGACCCACCCTCTCTTCACCTTAGCTTCTCGCTCGCTCTCCCCTCACCCACCAGGATAGAGAGATGTCTGTCCTGCTTTTCTGTGCCATTTTCACAGAAAAATCTCCAGGGAAAGACAGGTCTTTCCTTTGTGGAGTGACCAGTCAGGGTGAGGACCTTCTTGATCACTCACCCATGGTCATGTTCATTCACAGTCTGGGTCACAGCTGGAGACACTGCTGTTTGACCTGTCACTGCGTGACAGATCCTCTGTCTGCTCCACTGGGAAATTTTCGTTCTTCTATTCCTCCTGCCTCTCCTCGCTGTCTCCTGGCAGCTTCCCTTGCCCCTGCAACCATAGCCACTCCCTCTCCTTCCCCAGAGGTTTCTGCCAACTTGATCCTGCTGCTCCTAGTCAGTTTACAGTGTTGTCCCTGCCTCCCAGTTCCTGTTCAGTGAGATAACAGGAAGGAAAAACAAAAAAAATCAAAGGTGTCCCTGACTGGAGGTGCCCCTGCCAGGGCCCTGCTTCAGATGCCACCAGAATGGTCTTTGAGCTAGCAAAGTCTCAGGAGTAAAATGTAGACAAAATTTCTACCAAAGCATAACACACATGGTCTGAAGTCCAACTGCCGACGGAATTGTGTGCCGAGCTGAAACCTCCTGAGCCTGGTCTTTACCGCCTGTATTTTTTATTGTATTTTGATCTGAGCTCTGACCAGAATTTCTCACTAAGTTCAGCTTACAGCATTCTAGGGCTTCTCCAGCCAGCATCTCCAAACCTTTTCAAACTTGTCCCACAGAGCATTCCCAAAGGTTTTGAAGTCACATGGTTAGATAGGGCAACAGTTCCATTCCTTTCTTGGTCGCTTTCTCCTCACTGGGACACAGTACCCAATGCCCGTAATTTAAAGGGGAGGTTGCTTTGGCTCGAAGTTACAGTCCAGGCTCAGCTGGCTCAAGGGCATGGCAGACGGAGGGGCACAGTGGTGTGCTGACATCATAGCGGTCATTACTCAGAGAAAGGAGGAGCTAGCAAGAGAAATAAACCTTTTGGGTCACCCGCCCCGGTAACAAGCCTCTTCAGCCAGACCCCACCTCCTAAGAGCAAGTCAGCTGTTCTGACTCCCGTGATTCCATGACCTGACCTTCCAAAGCCCTGCCTGTGAGCACATGAGACCTCTGGGATCATTCCTGATCTAAACCACAACAGTCCTCCTAGGTCTCAAAATAGTTCTCCTCATAACTTTCCAAATGCAGTTCCTACGTGCAAAGAAAAGAAAGTACACACTGAAAAGACTCCATGAATGAGAACCGTGTAGGCACCATTAAAAAGAAGTGTAAGTGTAGCCAGAAGGTTAAAATGGATCTTTGTATGACTGCTGCAGCTTCCTCATGGGAGAGCAGCAACCTCCACCCTCAGCCCTGCACCACGGGGTACTCATCAAAACCTGATTTTCAACACTTTTCTGGACTCTCTGCCTTTTGTCTCCCCCTTCTATAAATGGACTTCGCTGGTAGGGGGAGTACTAGTGGGCCTCCCAATTTGGTGAAATTGTGAATAAACTCATTTTACCTTTTTTTTTTTTGAAGTACTGTGGATTGAACTCAGGGCCTTGAGCTTGCAAGGCAGGCGCAGTGCCCCTGAGCTAGATCCCTGGCCCCCTTTGTCCATATTTTAGTACTCTCAGTGGAGGAAGAACAAGTACAGTTTCACATAATATAGATCAGCAAATTAAACTGGCTTCATACAATAAAATTTAAGGTGATTAAGCATCACATTCGTCCATCATCTTAAGACGTCCTAAAGTCAGTCATTTGTATAAAAGAAACTCATGTAATATTTAAGTAACGGTTTTAGGAAAGCATATTTTGCTGAGCTGTAAAGTTCTGTTTATGAAGGCTATTTTATTTATTTATTTTTTGGTACCAGGGATTGAACTCAGGACCTTGTGCTTGCAAGGTGGGTGTGGTGCCACTTGAGCTAAATAAAGGGTGGCCCAATAAAGGCTATTTTCTTTTTCCTTTCTTGTTTTTTTTTTTTTTTTTTTTTTAGACAGGGTCTCACTAGGTTGTTGAGACTGACCTGGAACTCACTATGTAGCTTAGGCTTGTCTCGAATTTACAGCGATCCTCCTGCCTCAGCCTCCCGAGTGCTGGGATTACAGGCATGTGCCACCATGCCCGGCTCTAAAGGCTATTTTAAATACAATACATAGCTGCAACTTGTCAGGCCTCTTTTTATACTACTTTATGTTTCTCTGCTCTTTTTCTTTTGATGTACATTTTCAGAAACAGTAAAAATTTGAAAGAATATTGAATTTAGATTTTCTTCCATATTTTGTCTTCATTAGTGATGATAATGATTCATTAATCATGTTAGGAATGATTTGAGGTGTCAGGATATTGACTTTTTTATACGAGTATAGAATGTACACTAGCACAGGAAACATTTTATGGAAGCTGAATACAGATTTAATGTTTCCAAATAAAATATTTCCTTTTAGATAAGTGATGAAGAGAAGAATCATCGAGAACAGGAGATTATTGCCTCATCAGTAAGTTTAAGTGGGGCTCAGTTGGAACTGGAATCGGTGTATAAGGTATGTAAATATTTAAAATATTTTCTGGGATTTGTTACGTTTGTTACATTGAGGTTCATGTGCATATTTAACCAATTCACTGGTGTAGCCCTCATCACCACAGCTGCTGCCTACCCTGTGCAGTTCACCTGTGCCAATGTTCAGTGCTCCTCTTGGCCCTTCCAGACACAGACTCCTTCCTGGTCCCGCTGGGGCTCAGACCCATTCAGGCCTTCTGTTAAAGGAGTGGGCTTGGGTGGAGATGTAGCTCCATGGCAGAGTGCTTGCCTAACATGTGCAAGGCCTGCATTGGCTCTCCAGCACTGAAATAATAAACAAAACCAAAATGAAATACTCAACGAATGTGCTCCCTCTTTGCTTGGGCTCTCATACCTGGCGTAGGGCTGACCCCTGCAGGCATCCTCACCTGTTTGGCACAACATCATGATTGAATCACTTCCTTTGCTGCTCTGGGGTTCTGACACCCTGCTTTGAACTTCTTCCTCTCATGGTTTGCCTGGATCCCATGTGGGCTTTGACCTGCAAGCCTGCCTGCTCTCTCGTGGGAGTGCTTCTTTCCCCTGCTCAGAGTTAGCTTCCTTTGTGCTGGACCATCTCGGCTTCCCCACCTCTCAGTGTAGTTACTTTGTATTGAGCCCACCAGATGGCTTTTAGAATGATAGTCCTGAAGGGGAGGAGGAGAGAGCTGAGATTCCATTTAAAATTCGGTAACTGCCGCCCCACAATTCCCTTTGAAAGTAGGTGCTGGTCGTCATTGGTGAGTGCCGGTAGTTTAAAATTCTGCCTCCACATTAGCTCCTAATTCCAGCTTCCCTATTTCTACCAGTTGGACCATCATTCCAGTCAGCCTTTCAAGCTTAGAGTACGAGAATCAGTATTTATTCCTCCCGTATCATACATCTCCTATTACTCTGCCTTCACGTCATCTTTTTGCTTCTACTTGGGCATTTTTAATTCCACTGTAATCATCCCAATAAGCTAGACTCATAGAGTAGTATAGCTAAAGAACCTGTAAGGATCATTTAGCTCATTCATCTGTTCGTTCTCTCTCCTAGTTTTTGAATCCAGCTGCTGAAGTTTATTATTTATTAAATAATAGAGGCATTTATTAAATTTACTAAGTCGTAAATCCTACTGAGTAGCAGACTGCACTGGACTAAAATTCTTGTTTCCAAACTTGCATCTGCTTTCTTGGCTATATTACCACACTAAACTCTTTTACCTGTTCTTCCTGTATGTCCTGTTGATCCATCTGTTTGGTCCATGGCACTACTCTGTAGAGCTGTTGGGCTTTCCATGTGTGTGTCTTTTGCTGTTCTCTCCTAAGAGATGAACTCCTTGAGGGCAAAGACTATTGTAGCCATAGAAATGAGTGCATTTATA
>NW_022900939.1:47480211-47485630 GCF_012274545.1 Fukomys damarensis | reverse complement strand
CGTCAAGACCTGAGTTCGGTCCCTGGTAAAAAAAAAAAAAAAAAAAGAAATGAGTACATTTATCAAAAACTGTATGATGTTTATATATGTGAGATATTGTCAGATATAGAATTGTAGGCTTGCAGATGTCACTTTTTCCTACAAGATGGGTGAAGAGGCAATTTGGGGATCATTTTTAATTTTTGTCTCATTTTAGAAAGGAGAAAAAAAGTGAGGATGATTTTTACAGTTAATACCATATTCTGCTTATCTCTTAAAATTTTAGGATAGTTCATACACTTAAAATATTTAATTTTATTTTTAAAATACTTACAGTATTTATGGCAAATAATTGTTTTAGTGCTAAACCCAAATGATTATTACAGTGGTACCTTCATTCACGAACTTGATTTGTTCTGAGATTCTGGGGAATAAGTCACGTTCATGTTTGTGAGGGGAAAATAGCCATGTCCCTCTTTGTCACCATAAGCAGGGTTTGTGAACAGAAGCAAAATTTTGCTGAACTCTTTTGTTTGCAGATGGAATTGTTTGCAAACAGAGGCATTTATAAACTGAAGTATTACTGTATTTACATTTCTTACTGTTAAGATTAATTTTTCCAATATATTTCTCTAGAGAAAAAAATGGAAGTACAGATGAAGAAATTTGAACTTACTTTGCTAATGAGTACTTTTCAGCATCGAGTATGTTGTATAGAGAGTAGGATTTCATTCAGTGCAGAACAAAATGTAGAATATGTCTATGAGGTTAATGTAACATGCTTAAAAATCTTGAGTTACAAGTTTGAAATCCTGAGCATTATAATTTGTAAATTCATAGGCTATGAATTAAAAACAAAACATTATAGCTTGGCTGTGTATTAGTCAACTTTCTGTCACTGTCACAGAATATCTGAGAACAAATATACTTAAAAGAGGAGAGGTTTATTTTGATCATCATTTCAGAGGATTCAGTCCATGTTTGCTCAGTTCCATTGCTTCTGGGCCAACGTAAGGCAGGTCACCATGCTGGGGATCCTGTGGTAGAGCAGTGGGGCTAACCTCATGGTTGACAGGAAGTGGGGAGGGAGGGCCCAGTGCGAAGGGGCGGGGCAAGATGTCTTCCCCAGGCGCACATCCCTGTGACCCACCCCTTCCACTAGTTCCTACCAGCTCAGTTTCCATGTCCTCCCAGTAATGCCATTGGATTATGAGTTCATCAGTGGATTCAACCACTGATGAGGTCGGATGCTACATGATCCAGACACCTTCCAAAATCTGAGCTTTTGCACACATGAACCTTTTGGGGACATTTTATTTTATTTTTTTGGTACCAGGGATCAAACTCTGGACCTTGTGCTTGCGAGGCAGGTGGCGGAACCACTGAGCTAAATCCCCAGCCTTGGGGGACATTTTAGATCCAGACAGTAACAGGTATTATTATCATTATTATTATTAAAATGTCTCCTCTGAAGCAGAGTTTATTTTTGTACTTCTATGATTAATACTAATAGCTTAGTTTTAAGGAATATAAACGGGTATTTTTTTGATATGTTGGGACTAATGCATTTCTTTGTTTAGATTTAATATTTATGAAGAATGGGAGGATTTCATAATTATGGGTGTTGACTTATTTTTACCATTTCATCTGAAATTAGATCCCTTTTGCTGATGCTCTGGATTTGTTCCGAGGAAGGAGAGTCTATTTGGAAGATGGTTTTGCTTATGTGCCACTTAAGGACATTGTAGCAATTATCCTGAATGAATTTAGAGCAAAATTGTCCAAGGCTTTGGCAGTAAGTATTTCACTTCATTCCCATGTTCACACTTTCAGTGAGGTACCCTTGGAAGTTTGGTTCTGTCTTCTTCATGGAATAAGTTAATTTAATTTTCATTGTGTTATTTATATTGCTTGTGCTGTTCTTTTAATTCCAGAACCCCTGGGTTTTTATTTGTTAATATCTATACTGTATGGTACTTGGTTTTCAACTTTTCTCTCTTCTGTAATACTAATGATGAGCTGATTAATTTGTGAATGGCCTTGGTGAATTTCAAGTTCACATCTGTTTTCCATGCAGCTGGACTTCACAAATGTCCTTTAACAATCAGTGTGGTCTTTGGTATATATAGCCCCTAAATTTTTGTTCTGAATTAGGATTTTATATGAGTAGAGGGCAGTATAGAAGAAAGTCTTTTTCTTCTTTGTCTTTTTGAAGTGGTGGGGATTGAACCTAGGGCCTCTCACATGTTAGGGAAAGTGTGTATTTCACCATGGAGCTGTACCCTTATCCCTAGGATAAAGTCTAACTATGAAAACAGTGCCATGTAAATGCTGCCATAAAGAGCCCAGTACTGGGTGAAATTGGAGGTAGCTGTGTTGGTCAAATGACAGGATTAGTGAATTTAAAGTAGTTGTTGAAAATATGGCTCCTAAGCAATAATTTTTAAAAACTATACACATTTTATATAGTTGTCCTTTAATGTAGGTCTCTTTTTTTAAACTACTTTTTTGTACTTAACATGGAAGAAGACTTCAAAATACAACAATGAGGCATCTTTAAGCTGTACTTACTATTTTGTACTCATATCCTCTTGAGTTAAACATTGTAGTAGTATTTTCTGGTCTAAATAATTTTTATTGGCTTTGTGAGTTTACCTAAACATATATCAGCCATTTATATCAGCATTTGGGAGGACTGTAATGTTAACTTTGCTTTTGTTAAATGAGGCAGTTTATGAAAATACCTCATAGATGTTTAACTCTGTGTGTGTGTGTGTGTGTGTGTGTGTGGGTGTGCGTGTGTGTTGGGGAAGGATTAAACCTAGAGTCTCACATATCCTAGGGGAGAAGAATTGAACTGTCAAAATAAAGAAATTAATATTGATATGTTAATATCATCTAATTGTCAGACCTTGTTCACATTTCACTAGTGTCTTATCTCAGAAGAATCCAAAGCAAGATCACATGTTATTTAATTTTAATGTCTCTTTAGTCTCCTTCAGGCTTGAACAGATTCTTTGTTTCTCCTTGACTTTTATGGTCTTAATAGGCTAGTTTAAAGTTATGTACCTTGAGCAAGAATATCATAGATAAGATGCTGTGTTCTTTTTATTGTGTTCTATAAGGTGGTATGATTTTGATTCATTCCAATTCTCATTGACATCAAAATTTATTTGCTCATTTTATTGTTGATAGGCATTTGGACTCTTCATTCTTTTTGGTTATTACTAATACTATTGCTTCAAACATTCTAGTACATATTTTGGCAAACACATTTCTGCTGGTTATATGTCTCAGAGTGGAATTGTAGGATATAGAGTCTGTCAGTGTTCAGTTTTAGTGGGTTTAGATTTACTTTATTTATTTATTTTTGCTTTTTTTGAGACAGGGTCTCACTGTATAGTTGAGACTGACCTTGTAGCCCACTATGTAGCCCAGGCTGGTCTCGAACTCACAGCGATCCTCCTGCCTCAGCCTCCGCAGTGCTGGGATTACAGGCGTGCGCCACCATGCCCGGCTTTAGATTTACTTTAAATGAATTTGTTCTGCTCCTTGATGTGTTCTGCAGAGTTCTGATCTCAATGTCTTGGATTTGGTAGTAGAGGGACATGACTTGTATCTCAGGCTTGGCTTTCTTCTGTGTGCAGGGACAGGTCTATCCAAGAGCAGGTCCAGGGAGCCCTTTGCCTTATCAGGAAGGAGAATGATGGAGTACTATAAGCTTTGGAAAGGTTAATAAGTAAGTGAAGGAATTTCTTTTAGTGTTGTTGGTGAAGTAGAAATCTTAACCTATTGCTGTGGTCTCTTTTTGTTTTTTTTTTGGTTCTGGGGATTGAACTCAGGACCTTGCACTCGTGAGGCAGATGGTGGAACCACTGAGCCAAATCCCCGGCCTGCTGTAGTTTCTTTATTACTGTCCTTTCCACTGGTGGAGGCTTTGACTTTTGTAATTGAAAATGTTCAGCTTCACAAATTGAAATATTCTTAAGGGATGAGAAAAAGTTTCCTAAAGTTGTTTTTAAAGAAGTATTTTAATTTGTGGTAGAGGATGAAATGAAAGATACTAGGGAAAGTTGTAAATTGATGGAAGAATGTCACCTCAGGTGGTATCTGAAACCTTGTTCTTAACCTGTGATTGCGTGATTTTTATAATACAACTAATCTGGTTTTTGAAAACGCTTTAAGGGCTGGGAATTTAGCTCAGTGGCACTGTGCTGGCCTTGCAAGTGCAAGGTCCTGAGTTCGATCCTCGGTACCGCCCCCCACCCCCCCAAAAAAAAAGGAAAGAAAAGAAAATGCTTTACGACTGTTAAAAATTTGACATTACTTTCTCCTTTGATCAGAACTCTTTTCATACCCTGAAGACCCAGAGTCTCAATTGTGGCCTACCTTCCTCTAGGAACCCTTCCTGAAGTCCCAAGATTATGCTAAGTGTTTGTCCTTTGTGCTCCCACAGAACTCTGCACACCCCCAAGTTACAACGAAAGTATTCTCATTATGTTTTTTTCTCCCAACTAAAATATAAGCTTCAATAGTATGGGCTCTGTGTTAATTCTAGTGTTTCATCTCGTGTGGCATGTGGCACGTAGGGTCAGTGCTCAGGGAAACTCTTTGTACTGATAGATACTGGGTGAGAATAGGAAGTTTCTTTTGTTCAGAGTTAGTGGTTTATGAATATCTCATTTTCTCTGCGCTGCTGACCTCTGAGACAGACAGGGATTGTAATTTGGTGCACACAGATGAGGAAAAGGCAGCTTGGAAAGGCTCGGTCATTTGTCAAGGGGTATGTGGGTTACTCATGCTGGAGGGATGACTGAATCCAAGGTTTTCTGCTTGTGACTTTTAGGGCCTTTTGATGATAAGTGTGCTCATGTAAGGAGCTGGATAATTGAAGATTTAGATCTTCAAACTCTGAGAAGAGATGGAAAGGTCCAGGTCCAGGCAAAAAGCGTGACACAATAGATTGATAACCAGGTAGGGAAGAGAATGAAAAAGAAAATTTCTGTGCTTCACTCGTGTATAACAGTCTTAGAGGCTATAGGCAATTTTACATTTAATGGTACATTTTAAAATAGCTTTTTATTTCTTCATTTATTGTTTCGTGTGTGAGGGTGCAGTACTTAAAACAGCTTGCGAATTTAAGTGAATATAAGTGAATTTCTTCACTTATAGAGCTTATATTCTAATAGAGTAAAATAGAAAATTACTGAAGAAATAATAACCATATTATATATGATATGAAGGAGGCCGCTGAAGAAATATGAAGAAAAGTGCCTTCTAGGTAGGGAAAAGTCACTAATGCAAAGGTCCCAAAGAGAGAACTTTGGTACTTCTCAGAATAGAAAAAGCCAGTGTTGCCAGGGATTTAGCTCAATGGTTCCGCCGCCTGCCTTGCAAGCATGGGGACCTGAGTTCGATCCCCGGTACCAAAAAAAAAAAA
>NW_022900939.1:47404751-47480055 GCF_012274545.1 Fukomys damarensis | reverse complement strand
TAGACTGGCTGGGGATTTAGCTCAGTGGTTCCACTGCCTGCCTGGCAAGCATGGGGACCTGAGTTCGATCCCCGGAACAAAAAAAAAAAAAAAAAGCCAATGTTGGGGGAGTATGGTGAGCTACAGGAATGGTCTAAGATGAGGTTGCAGTGGCTTGATGTAGGACCTCCTTGGACTTTGAATAAACCACAAGGAAGAGTTTTATTTTATATTTTAAAGCTTAATGTAGTGGAAAGCAATTAGATACTTTTGAATAAGGGAATGATACAACCTGATTTATGCCCCCCCCAGCATGGATCGAAAACAGGACCTTTGCACTGAGCTAATTCCCAGCCCTTTTTAAAATGACTTGTATTTCCAGGAAGTTGTCTGGTTGGGCTTAAATTTGCTCTTCTCCTGCCTTGACTCCCAGAGTGCTGGCATTGTAATGATGATTGCTGCTTGAAAACCTCTTTGGAGGATAAAGAAAGAGTGGAAGTAGGAGGGCTAGTTGGAAATTTATCACATTAATCTAGGCTTGAAATGGAGACAGTAGTGATAACAAGTGACGCTGGATTTCAGTTCTACTTTACAAGTATTATTGACATGGTAGATTGGTTGTGAGGGGAAAAGGAATAATCAAAATAACGATGATGATAATAATAGCCTAAGCCTAACGACAATTTAATATTTTCCAAATGCTGTTCTCAATACTTATGTAAACCAGCACATTTTATGCTTGTGGTGGTGGTGTTACTACTCAGAGCTTTAGCCGGTCTCTGCATGGGTATTTAAGGACAGGGGCAATCAGTCAGTGTTCCTGACCACTGTGTTTCTGGGAAGGAGTGTGGCCTTTACCAAAATGTGAAGGCTGTGAGAAGAATGCATAAAATAAAATCAAGAGATCTGTTCTGACCATGTTAAGAGGGAATAACAAGTACGAAGCTGGATTTAGGATTCTGTATGTCTGGAGAGAAGAGAGGGAGCTGTGGGACTGTACGAAACCACACAAGAAAAGTATGGCAAGTCAGTGGAGACAGGAGGAAGACCCACAACCAAGCCTGAATCTTCATAGGCCTCTACTCTGTATCGCTTAGCTTTGTCTGTTTTTAAGATATGCCATACATTCTTACATTGCAGCAGAATTTAAGGTAAATTCTCTTTTTCTCACATAGTGCTGTAAATTTCACTTTATGTTTATGAGACTCTTTATTAGAGGGTTTAAGGAAAATGTTTTAAAAAAAGACTTTTTCTAGGTGTGTTGGCACGATCCTGCAATCCCAGCTACTTGGGAGACAGAGCTAATGCAGTGCTTGAACTCAGGAGTTCAAGGACAGTCCTGTGATGTATCAAAACCCTGTCTCAGAACAACAGCAAACCAGACTTTTGGAAAATATATTTACACACTTCCTGCTTTTTAACTGATATATAATTGTATGTATTTTTTAGGTTAATGTGATGTTTTGATACGTGTATACATTGAGTAGTGATGAAGTCTGGGTATTTAATATACCTATCTGCCCGTCATATTTATCATATCTTTGTGGTGAGAACATTAATGTCTCTATTCTAGCTATTTTGAAGTAGTTAGTGTAACATTCTTCTTATTTCACTAACATAATAACCTCCAAATTATCCATGTGGCACAAATGATAGGATTTTTGTCCTTTAAAAAAATAATTCTCCAAAAGGCATGTAAACATTATGTACTACAAACATGTACTAATAAAAAAAATGGAGAAAGAGGAAAAAAAAAAACCTGACTAGTATTTCATTATATATCTGTGTGTGTGTGTGTGTGTGTGTATTTATGAGTTTGCTGAATCGTGGTATTTTATTTTTAATTTTCTGAGGAACCTCCATATCGTCTGTAATAAGAGTACAGTTTTCATTCCGACCAACAGTATTAAAGAATTTACCTTTTCTTCACATCCATATCCATAATTTTTTGTCTTTTTGATAATAGCCATTCTAATTTGGGTAAGATGATATCTTATGGTTTTGACTTGTATTTTCTTGATGATAAATGATGTGGAACATTTTTTTCATATACTTGTTGGCCATTTGTATGTCTTGGGAGATGTTTATTCAGGTCTTTTGCCCTTCTAAAATCATTGCTTTGGGGGTGGTACTGGGGACCTTCAAACTGAGTTAAATATCCAATTCTTCTTTATTTTTTAGTTTGAGACAGGGCTTACTAAATTATTAAGTTGTCCAGGCTGGGTTTGAACTTGTGATCTTCTTCCCTCAGCCTCTTGAGAGTGATGGATTACAGGCATATGCCACCATGCATAGCTTACAATTGGATTATCATTTATTTACTTATTTTATTACTGAATTTGAATTTTTATATATTCTAGATATTAATCCTTTTTAGAAAAAAGCAAACCAGACTTTTGGAAAATATATTTACACACTCTTGCTTTTTAATTGACATATAATTGTACATATTTTTAGAAAATGTAAACATTTTCTCCCAGTCTTTAGATTGTCTCTTCACCCCGTTGATTATTATCACTATTGTGCAGAATAATTATTTCATTTAACTAATTTTATGGTTGTTCTGGGGATTGAATTTAGGACCTCATATTTCCTGAGCAAGTGCTGTACTAGTGAGCTATATCCCTAGCTCCTGTTGTGTAGAAACTTGCTCATTTAATGTAGGTCTCTTTGTCTGTTTTTTATTTTGTTGCCTGTGCTTTGGGAATCTTACTGAAAAATCTTTTGTCCAGTCAGTGTCATTTAACATATCCCCTGTTTTATTTTGTGGTGCCATTGTTGTGGAAGGTATTGGTAAGTTATACACTCAGAGATGCAGAAATGAAGTAAAATAATAAAAAGTTTATTTTGCTAGCAAAAGGCTGATCACACCAAGAGCAGTGCTGGAGATCAACGCCCTACTGCCTTACAGCTTCTTCTTTTGTAGGGTTTTACAGCCTTGATCTTATTCAGGTGGTTACATTTCATTCTCTCAGTTCACATTACTGATATACAAATCATAGTCACAAGACAGTTAACTTTACCCCGGTTGTAGCAATTCTTTGTAGTTAGGGAGTTTACCTTTAAGATTCGTCTAGCTATTTAGTGTAGCTCAATAGGAAAGAGGTATACCTGGTCAGGAAAGCAAAGTTAACAATGGTTCTTTTCGTCTTGATATTTTTGCAATCATGTGGTTTACAGAACTTTGGAGCTTGGGGTCTTAAGGTGTCCTGTTATCTCAGGATGAGACCAGATGTCCTATTCTGTGGTTAATGCCTCTGGTGTCTGTGAATTTTCAACTAAACAAAACAGACTGCTGTCAGAGACAGCAGATGCCATTCTACCTTTTCCTGACATTTTGTAGGTTTTTGGTTATTTACAAGTGTTTTCTCTATCATAGTTTCAGGACTTACCTTTAAGCTTTTCATCCATTTTTAGCTGATTTTTCTTTATGGTGAGATGAGGAGTCATTTAGGTATGGAAAGAAAGACTTTGAGTAATTCCAAGGAAGTAATTGACAGGTAAAGAAGGAATTCTTTTCTTTTAGTTACAGAGAAAAGAAAGAATTTTCTTTTTTTGAAAAGGATTTCTTTTTCACATTTAAAAAATTCTATTTGGGTCTGTGACTCACTTAAGTATTCATTGCTTTGGAAAGATATGTTTTGTGGCATTGATTAAGTGATTATTAATTCTAAAGAGCTTAGGATCCTCTTAAATGTTTTAGCCATGTTTTGAAAGCACTGTTCAGGTTATTTCATTAAACTGTAGTTAAATATAATTCATTTTCATTTTCTTTTGTTTTGATTTTTGGTGCTCGAGATCAAACCCAGGGCCTTGCACATAAGCTCTATCACTGAGTTATACCTCCCTCCCCCATACAGTAAGATTTTTGAATGAGTAGGGATGATACAGGAAGTTTTTTATAGCCAGCTGACTGCGTGGATTTAGCTGTTGAGGTGTCTCTTCAGTATTACTTCCTAGTTGTTTAATGTCACTTTGAAGTGGATTGCTGTGAAGCTGATTGTGCTAAAGCTAATCCATCGCTAGATACCTTTACCTCCAACACTAACATTGGGCGGGCAGCATTTGTTCTTCCATCTGTGAGGAGGCAGAGTTGCAACTAAAAGCCATGAAACTAATAGAAAAAATGTCATTTATTTTGAAGGAAAAAATAAACATATGTTCTTTCTACTTTGATGTGTTTGTTGAATCAAGATGCTAAGCTGAACTTGATTGTTGTTCTGAAATATTGCTTGGTCCAGTGTACAATTTGTTGTCCCTCCAACAAACATTTCTTTAACGTATGTCATGTTTACTGCCGTGGCTAGATAATATTTTGGAAACAAGAAGAGTATGAGACAGGTTTTGGCCCTCAAAAACTCCTCTTCTAGTAGAGGAAGCTAGGATGTACATGAAGAACTTGGTGACTCTCTGGAAGGAAAAGAGTAACCTGAGAGTTGTATCACCTAAGCTTAGAGAATTTTTAGAAAAGATAGAGTTGATACCGGCTTTAATTGATTTGGCTATAGGGAAGTGAACAGCTTGTAATGGTTAATTCCTGGGAAATATGGGCTGTGTTTGGGAAATCATTAGTATATGATTGATTGAACTTAATATCTGAGAAGAACAGAAAATAAAATTGGAACAGTGGGTATCACCAAGCTAATGAATTTGAGTTTCATTGGGTATAGTAGTATTTTCAAGCTTTATTGTGATTCCTCAGATGAAACCTCACACCTCACTAATGTATAGATGTAGCCATTGAAATATGTGAGTTTTTTAAAGGATGAGAAAAATATAGGAATAGATACTAGTAATTTCTTTCCTTATCTCACAGGTATTCTTGCATACACTGAAAATGGAGTGACTGTTGTAAGTGCTGGTATTACTGCTGGAGACATTTTAGCAATAGGACTATGAAATAGCTCTTTGATGAGAAAACGCTTTTGCTATTGGGTATGTTGAATTTATAGTGTTCATAGAAAATTTTGGTAATTTGAGTTGGAACCCAGAAGAGTACTTAGAGATTCAAACACAGATTTGGGAGTCATCCATACGATTGTGAAATCTAAGCCAAACTACTGGATGCAGTTTTTAAGGAGTAGCACGTAAAGAGAAGAGTGCCAAATACCATACAAAGTAAGTTTGAAGGTTGTTTATGGGAATCAGGTGGGTGCAATGAGCTGGACACCACAAATGAACGAGGCATTGCAAGTAAGTCTGCATATAGATGAAAGAAATTATTGGCACCATTCACAGAATAATATTGAGTAATTTTCGTGTTCAGTGAAATATTCTAGGTTTTGAATGCTTTCATTCACTGAAAAAAAATAGTGTGTGAAGGTGCTTTGAACATTTTCTGAGTTATATACATTAAGTGTTCATTTGAAGGGCCTGGTTATGTAAATAATAGTATTTTAAGAGATTTTTGATTTTCCTTTCATTTGTACAGTGCCTCATGTGACTATATATTTTGTCATTATGGAAATTATTGGTAGCAAGTATTTTAATGATTCTCTCATTTCAGGTTTTCTTGGCTTGCTGGAAGATGGTCACATGTAGGCAGAATTTTTAGAGTAAGACAGGATTTTAGAGTTGCTGAGTTGTCACTCATGTACTGTCCTGCCCTTTTCTTTGACAGCTAGAGTGCAAGCTAGGTTCACAGGTAACTGTGAATTCAGGCTCCATAACAAATTACCATAGACTGGATGACAGTTTCTTTCCTTCTGTTCTGGAGGCCAGGAGACCCAAGGTCAGGGCGCTGGCTGATCTGGCATTTGACAAGGGGCTGCTTCCTGTTTTAGGTGGTATCTCTCCTTGCATCTTCATGGGGTTGAGAACAAAAGGAGAAGCGATAGATTCAGAGCCCATTCATGAGGTCACTTGCCTTCACGTCCAGTTACCTCCCAAAGGCCAGTGGGTGTACTCACTTGGTCTGTTATGTGTGGTAGCACTTAGCACAGGGCTTTCCTTTATAAGAAGCTGTTACAAAACTTACCCATCAAGCCTCTTCATTTTGCTCAGGAAAGCTTAGTTCCAAAATGGTTGAGTGGCTTACCAAAACTATCATACAGCTGATTAACAAAAGGGCCTCCTGTAACTCTTTGAGTTCAGGGGCCTTTTTACTATAGTTTGTTGCCTCTCCCCAGATGCAATATCTCCCCCTATAGTGCTTTACTGAGATTCACCTTTCTGCAGGTGTTTCCATTGCATATTTTAAATATATCAGCAGCTCCAGGTTTAGAGGTTGTGCCAGATTCAACTTAATTATCTGGAATGCCTAGTACAGTGCCTTGTGATAAGTAGGTACTTAGGATCTGATGAATTACCTTGTGGGAGCTGTGTGTTTGCATTCTCCTAATTTGTCAAGGTAGCTATATAGGGTTGCCCTTCACCATACTGTTTATAAATGGAAAGATTTCTTAGTAGTATGTGCCAGTGCTGTATGCACAGAATATTTCTGAAATATCAACTGCAAATGTTGATGACCTTGGAAAACTTCTGAAGAATTACTGAAATTGGCCTCAGTAATTAAAATTGTTGTTCTTCTGACAGTTTTTCTTTGGAGTATATGAGTGTCCATTTTATATTTTGATTTGAAACTTAAAGGGAAGTCTAAATCAAGTTTAAACTGTAGTCACCTACAGAACAGTAACTTCATTCTTTTTGGTTGGACTCTCCAGAGTAAATCCTTAGGTTACTACTTTTGTGTTCATGGTGATCCCTGTACCCTTTAATTTATAGAAAAGATGAGTTTCCCTATCCTTCTTTTTTTTTTAGGGATCAAACTTGGGACCTTGCACTTGCGAGGCAGGCAGTGGAATCACTGAGCTAAATCCCTGGCCTGTTCCTTTGGAAAGACTCTTTGTTTCTCAGATCATCTGTCATTTAAAATTAGAATTACTCATTTTTAAAGCCTGGATTGACTAGAAAATACTTGAGTTTTACACATTATACTTGATTTTTAAATATAATTTTTTAAGATGTAAGAAAAATCTTTCATTGACTCCTAAGTGCAATAAAAAATAGATTTTATCCTGTTGCCTCCTTGTGATGAGAAAAATACCAGCAGAATGAGTTGCTAGGAGACAAGTGAATACTGAAATAGTTCTGTGAGGGGGTACTTGTAAATTCAGTTCCTTGACAGTTCTACTCTCATGGAGCAAAAATTTATTCAGTTACTACAAAGAAAGATGTATTACCTGTTGGTTTTCCAATTTAAAATTTTTGCACAGGAGAAGCTAGGAATACAAACAGTGTTACAGAATTGATTGAGTGTTGATAGTATAATTTTTAATAGTGACTGGACATGGAAAAGTAATGATTATGTACATGTATGCATTTGAGTTTTGGTTTGTTAAAGTTTTCTGATTCTTCAGTAGTGAAAGTGAGAACAAGAACTAGAAAGAGATAGATACGCACATGGCGCATAGGAATTTAAAGCAAAATACTGTGCTGATTAGGTCAGCTTTTTCTTATAGAAGTGGATTGGCACCTCCTGTATTAAATCATCCACCTCTGCTATTTTATAAATGATGTTTAATGATATTATATGCTGGAATAAGAATAAACACTAAAAAATTTGGTTCTATTTGGCTTTTTAAAAAATAACTCATTTTTTTGGGGGGTTATAAGTATATAGTGTTTAGAAGAAAGATTTTTTTTCTCTTCAGTAACTATTCTCAGATACTTGCTATATGTCAGGCAGAAGCACTGGGGACACAGTTTGGATTAAGCTCTCAGGGGCTTAGCGTGTTTGAGAGCAGTTCCCCGGTGAGACATGGCACTAAGTCAGCACATTGTGCTCAGTAAGAAGCAAGGAGGGTACCAAGTCGGGAGGTGCAGAGAGCAGGAGTGATGTACCTCCTGAGGGAAATATAGACAGCTTCAGAGATGTCAGTTTTTTGTTTTCTTTTGTACTGGGGATTGAATTTGGGATATTTCATTTATGAGGTGGAGGAACCACTGAGCTAAATCCCTGGCTCTCAGAGTCGTTAGTTTTCACCTGGGTTTGCAAAGCAGTTGCTTGACCTTACCTTTTGGGCGGGGGGTTAGGGAATGAGGAATAAGACCATTGTTACTTTTCTTTATTTCCAAGTTTTCTCCTTGTCCATGCCCTTGTCCATGCCCTTGGCCTGTAATGAGCCTTGACATTTATTTTTCTGCCCACTCCATTCAGCTGGGCGAATACTGTTCATATACCAGTTTCTAATTCTGTACCTTCAAATTTTACTGCTTGTCTAGTTAATTGCACATATACATTTAGCAATTTGTAAGGGAGTATAGACTGTATCTTCTGATTTATATGTGTCTCAGAAATAAAAATCGTGTGAAGGCTTATGCTGTAATCCAAGTGGCAGAGAGTACCTTGTGAACTTAGGTAAGCTATATACTTAATGCTAAGTACATTATATAAGATGTATATTAAAGCAGAGCGATGCAGATAATTTTATCTGAAATATTTTTAAGTAGAACATGCAAGTTCAAAATAAAGAGAACAAAACATGAAAATTGAGACTAGTTGATTAGGAGTAATCAAAAAGTGATAATACAGAATAAATGTGTAGGTTTGGTTTCCCTTAAAATTTATAGGGTACTAAGTAGAACTAAGTGTTTTATGAGACTTGCTGCTTTTTATATAAAATCTTTTTATTTTTTGTAATAATTTTTTTTTGGTACCAGGGATTGAACTCAGGTCCTTGTGCTTGTGAAGCAGGCGGCAGAACCACTGAGCTAAATCCCAGGCCCCATAATTTTTTTTTACAATCTATTTTAAAACATGGAATTAGACAAGTGTTTTTTCAGTGTTTTTATGCGTACATTTAAAAATAGAAACCTATCATACAGTTAGGGAATTTTAGAAATATTGTGGAAATTACTTAAGCTCTGGTTTAGAAAAATTATGATTATCTTTTCCAGCACTGTGAATTCGTATACTAGACTGTATTTGTTAAGTTGCAGAAAAGCCAGGTGAACTTCAGTGTCAGCTTCCTAAATTGAGGTACACCTGGAGCAGTGGTGTAGAAAGTGGAGACCCACGTTTACAAGAAAATGTAGAAGACAGACTCCTTGCTCATGAAGCAGAACAGTAAGCAAGATTGGTAACCAGGATATTGTCTTCTCTAACTGTTCCATCAGAAATCCCACAGCGATCACGTTGACTATTGTGGGCTGCAACAATAGAGAAAAAACAAAATAATATTGAAGGAAAAAGCTAACATAGCTTTGGATTTTGACAAGGCAGCTATAATGCCAATGAAGGAAACTAACAATTTGCATTTATAGTCTTCCAAGTAGCTTATATCTTTGTAAGTACATTTTCATTAATACTTTGGACTACTTTTGAGTTTTGTTTAAAATATTAAGGAAATCATCTGTACTTTGCAAAGATGGCTGAAAAAATGATGTGCTGAAAGTTAAGTATTTTTTCTACTTGACTCCAGTGTTTTTTGTTTCCATGGTTACTTCTTAACACTTTGGCCAAGGAATTTATCTTTTAGTAAATATTTATCTGTTGCATACTATGAATTAGTCCTGAGGTTGTACCTGCACGCACATGTACGTACGTACGTACACACACACACACACACACACACACGGTGGTGGGACTAAGAGATATAAATATGAAACTAATTTTTTTCTCTGGCTTCATGTGATGAATCGTTTGAGTTCATGATCCTGGGAACTTTACTGATTTTAGTTGACGGTTTTGCCTTCTGAACGATGGCTTTAGTAGTAGAAGCAAGTTGCTAATTTTTTAATAAGCACAAATGTGTCAGGTAACTTAATTCTTTACGTGGATTGCTAGTTTACTCCCTTTGGCCATGCTATAAAGTGGTTGTTTGCATGATTTTTGCAGTGAGGAAATTTTACAAGGAAGAGTAATTTAAGCTGAGTCACAGAGTTAGTTGCTGGGCTAGAATTCCAGGCTCCTGCACCCGAGTCTGTAGTTTCTCTGCCTGTGATCCTTAATGATGTCTTCCTCTTGCAAAACACAGACACACCTGTACCATTCTGTTTTCGGATCAGTGTTGGGAAACATACATGTATCAATACCTTTACTGGTTAGAAATACTCAATAGTTTAATGGTGGCTTAACTAAGTAGGAGTTGTCTTTTTTTTTCTTCCTGAACCTGAGGTAGGTATTTTGCTTATAGTACTATGGTGGCTCAACAGTATCAGCATGTGCCTCTTGCCTTTTTGTTACTCTCCTCCTGATTATTTTCCATTGGTTGCAATAATAAGGATACATAATTACTTAGATTAAGTTACCATGTTCATGTTAGGAAGATCAGCGGTCTCTGTTCCTCTTCATCAGGAGAACAAATGCTTTCTCAGAATTGCTGTGCCTTACCTCCTCTTCCTCAGCAGACTTCTGTTTATGTCTCTGTAGCCAGAACTGTGTCTCATGGCTTCTTTGGGAAAGCAAATATTTTATTTCATCCACCACTATTGGTAGAGGCAAGTGTCTGGAGAGTTAGGAGTCAGCAGCCTGTGTGTTTGCCACAAGAGATAACAGCTTTCCTGAACTCAGGTGAGGGGAAATGCAGATGGATTGGCAATGACTTTTTTACCATGTCTTTGGTGATCCTGAGCTGTACCCCACAATAGATGGTAGTGTTACTGTTGGCAGATTCTGGGGTGCTGAAGTCTTTTAGAGGTGTTTTCAGGTCCTTTTTATCCTGGACAAAGAATGAATGAAACAAAAATAAATGGTGGCAAATTTTCACATTTATTAAAGGTGGGAAACAAATGGAAGAGTAAGGGAAAGAAAACAGGCTCTTGCAGAGCAAGTTTGGGCCCAATAAAAAGAGAAGAAAAAGGGAGGGAAAAAGATACACCCTGCAGCGTAGGGTGGGTTATCTGGAGAGGTACTATAACAAGCGACTGTCTCTTTTTCATATTTCTCACGCTACCTTCACATCCAGGCCATCCTGTCAAAAACCTCTTTGGGTTCTTGCCAGACGCATGCAGGGTTTCCAGAATTGTGCTGTGCATATTTTCCAGCATCTTGGCAGGTACTCCTTTCCCAGCCATTTTTAAAAATTTCATTTTTTTAAATGGTAGCAGAGTTTATGTGAAAAAGTAAAAGTGAAGAGTGAGGGAGAAACTGGCTTTGCAGAGTGAGCTTGGGCTGAGTAGAAGAGGAAAAGGCAATATTGAAGGACAGCCTAAAGGACTTAAGGTGGGTTATTGTAAGGAAAGCCATGACAGTGAGTTCTTATTGGCGCCCGTGTCTTTTTTTTTGGTACCAGGGATCGAACTTGGGACTTTGTGCTTGTGAGACAGGCAGCGGAACCACTGAGCTAAATCCCTGGTCCCACCTGTATCTTTTTATGTCATCCACATCTTGAGGAAACTTACAAGAAGTTCTACATATATGTCTTAAAATTTGGTGCTGGGATCCCACACCGTAGGCTGATGTCAGATCTAGGTCATTTTATTGAGAACCTGCTTGAGTTCTTGGCGAGGTCCACATGTAGGGCTTTGGGAACTTTTCTATGCATGTATTCCAGGATCTTGTAATAGGTCATACCTACTTCCCCAGCCAGCTTTGCCGTTCCTTAATCTGTCTCATTTTCCCCTAGTGATACATATCCCCATAATTCTTTATGGAGTGCTGAGGGTGTGGAGGCCTCTGTCTTCTATAGCTTCTGCCAGCTGGAAGGGGCTGTAGACCCTACCTACTGGTTACTATGTGCTCTCCAGCTTCCTTGAGGTGCTGTAGCTCACTGGCTGGGCTGAAGAAAAAGCAGTCTGAAAACAAGAAAAGAGTTAATGACCATTGAGCTGCCTGTTCGATATGAGAAAGGGACTTCACTGTTAGTTCCAATATGAGGACAGGTCATATTTCCACGCTTCCTGGAGTCTTGCTGTTTGAAGAGAAATCTTAAGTCTTCCAGAGGCTCACAGGAGTAGCTTTCTCCTTTTGGTTGATCTTGTTCTTTAGGCAGTTCAAGTGTGATAAGCTTTATTCTACAAAGATGAATCCAATTATCTATCTCTGCCACCTTTACTGTAGTGGATGTGGCAAGGATTACTGAGAAAGGGGCCTCTCCATTTTGGTTATGATTGGTCAGTGGAGGATCTCCTTTCTCCCAAGTTTTTATGAGCACATGGTCTCCAGGGTGGACAAGGTGGTCCCCCTTGGTCAGGAGCTGGCAGGACTCTTCTGTTCCCATACATTTGGAAGCCTGTTGTACTTGGCCCAGATTAATGAGCTGTTGTAAGAGCCTCATAGTCTTGGGGCCTACTGTCATATCAGAGAATAGAAATGGCCACCCATATAAAAACTCAAATGGGCTCAAACTCAGCCTAGTTTTGGGCATGTTATTAACCCTCATGAGTGCCATTGGCGGCAATCAGAGCCAGGACTCAGACATTTCGTGGACAAGTTTTTCTAGAGCTTGCTTTCAGGTCTGATTGGCTTTCTCTACTTTTCCAGAACATGGAGGCTGCCAGGTGGGAATGGAAGTAGTGTTTTGTTTCTAAAGCCATCACCACTCCCTGATTTATTTGACAGGTAAAGGAAGGTCCATTGTCACTCTAGAGAGACTGGGGTAGTCCAAATCTAGATTCCCTTAGGAAGCACTGTGACTACCTTAGTAGCCTTCTCTGAACAGGTAGGAAAGGTTTCAGTCCAGCAGGTAAAGGTGTCAGTTAGGACCAACATCCCCGATGGTGAGATATGGGTAAAGTCTAATTGCCAGTCCTCCCCAGGGTATGCCTCTTCTGTACAGGTTCTAATAAAGAAAGCAGTTTGAGTTCAGCTGGGGTTATTGTAGGCTGAGTGGGCAAGCTTTGCAGACCCGTAAATTGGCTGCTGCTAGTCAAAAGTCCTGTGAAAGCTTGAGTGACATCTCCAACGTAGCCTTTTTTTCCATATGGAAGGAATCATGAAGTGTATTTATAGCCTTCCACTGTGTCCTTTGAGGAAGGACCAGTTTGTTTTCTAAAGACCACCATTTTTAAGTCTCCTTTGTCCTGAGGTTTATCCTCCTGGGGAGTGTAGACTGGTTTTAATGGTTTCTCAGGAACTTAGAATAAGGCTATAGTCTTAGGGGATTATAAGGCTACTTTTGTTGCTTCCCTATCAGCCTTTGGATATGTCTTTTTCACCGTGTATGACTGAGATCTGCTTGGGAAGATAGACTGCCAATCTCTGATCTGATGCCGGGGTGGGGTGGGGGTCAGGACTTCTCGTCTCCATCCCAAAGTTAACTTTGCAGTTCCTCCTGTAATAATCTCTGTACCGGAGTCCCATCAACCCTAACTGTGGCTATAGATCCACATGAGAGTGTTCTAGAGGAGTAAGTCAAAACAGAATGAAGTAATTGAGTTTGATCACTCATGAGAGTTCCTCAGAGGAGATGGTGATGTCCGTGGACAGGGCATTGCAGGTTTTCCTGGCCTCGTTAGTAAATGCGGGCTTCGATTGGTGTAGCTTCTTTCCGGGAGCAGTTAACCTGCAGGGCCGTGTGTGAGGCACACTGGCTGCCTTGCACTCAGAGCAGGGCTCAAGCACTGGGTAAGTGAAGGTGCCCATCCCGTTTTTCAATCTTAAAATAGGAACCTCAGTTGTCCTTGGGTTTTCCCTTAGGTAATTTGTGTCAGTTTGGAGGAGCGGGTGAAAGGAGGGCAGGGGTATGGGGAAAAAATGAGAAGCAAGACTTGTCATGTAAAGATACAAGAGCCCAATGATGAATATAACTGTACTGTATAATTAAAATATACCAATAAACTCAATGAGAAAAAAAAATCACAAGGAATGCCCCCCCCCAAAAAAAGCATTGCCAGTTGCCTCAAGTATAATGTTAGCCTTTCTCTTTTGTCCCTCCTCTGGGTCCTGATTGTTGAACCCAGAAAAGGCTGTGTCTAGCCATTGGGCCATGGTGTCTGAGGGCCCATCTGAAGTTTTTTGTAGTCTGTGCTGAATGTCTGGGGCTGATTGGCGGATAAAGTGATGTTCCACTAATTCTTCTCTCTCCCTGGAAGATGGATCTGTATTAGTATATTTATGCAAGACTATACATCTTTATCTCCTTGGTAAGAGCGGCTAGCATATCAGATAGCATTTTTAGTCCCTCATTAGTATACTGTCATAGGTTAGTTCTGCTGAAGGGGGAGTAACCTTTCCAGAGTGATTTCTTTCCCTTTTTAAAGCACATTGTCAATTTGCATAGTTCCTAGCCTCTTGTACTTCTGTAACTAGAAAAGGGGCATGATTTATTGGCCTAGGGACTATAAGGAGGAGCTAGAAATACTCTTCCATTATCATTAAACAGATCAGAGAGATCTACATCCTCCTGAGAGACAAGTGAGGTTCCAGGACAGGGCCTGCCTCTTAGTTTTTTAGCCTTTCCTTTGATAAAGAGTCACAAAAGTTATCTCTATATAAGGGATTTCACTCTACCTTATATTTTAAGCAGAAATGCTGTAACTGGAGAATAGTCTCATAATTTAAAATACCATTTTGTATCCATCTTTTGCCGCCTCCTAGTTTGTATTGAACATAAACTGCATTGCAATAGTAGATAAACTGTTTCAGTTTTAGATTGTCAGGATCAGATCTTTCCCACTCATCAAGAATATGACCTAGTGCCGAGGTTGGTGAAATCTGTGTGGTTGCAAGGCCAAGAGGTTTCCCATTGGCTTGGCTTGGGACCTATAGAGGAAAAAGACATCCAAGGGATTTAGCTCAGTGGTTCCTCCGCCTGCCTCGCAAGCACAGGGTTCCAAAAAAGCATCTAGGCTTGACTCCTTAAGATGGCACTTCATGTAGAAGGAGGAATCCTGAGGGTTCCACAAAGTGTCCCTTGTGAGAGAGACCCTAACACAGACTAGACGACACACATCTCTGTCTGAGAGTTGCTGGCATCATTAAGTGCAGAGTGCACCACCCTGTGGTGGAGGGCTTTCGTCTCCATATTAGGACCCATTAACTCATTATGGAGAGATGGCTCGGGTGGTATTTCTGAGCCCTTTGATGACTCTACTTAGGCAGAATGGAACTAATAGGGAAAATTTTATCTTGCATTTACTCCAGTAGTAAAAAGGCTAAGAACAGGATGGCTGTGCTTTCATACTCTTGAATTAAATATTAAATGCTGTTTATTGTTCTTCTCTGGTCTTTAGGTTAGGTTTTTTTTTTTCTTTTTATTGAGTTTATTGGTACAATCTAGGTATACAATACAGTTACATTCATTATTGGTATCCTGTATCTTTACATAATAGGTCTTGAGTCTCATTTTTTCCCCTTGTCCCTGCCCTCCCTTCACCCCCTCCTCCCCTCCCCATTTACAAGCACTTTATTTCCATTTTTTCAATTTCTTATATTTTTTTCCTCTCCCTTACTACCTTTTCCCCACCCTTCCCACTTTCCCTACACCTTTAGCCCTTTACTTCCTATTTCACATTATTAATTATCTCATTAGGATCCTGTGTACTATTATAGTTTTTCACACCAGAGAAACTATTCAGTAATTCGGTTAAAGAAATCTCTGTATGAACATTACAAATAGGGAATCCTAAAATAAAACTAAAAAGGAAAGTAAAAGAGAAAAGGCAATGATGTAAGATTAAAATAATCCTTAATTCTGAAGATGAACATGGTCCCTTAACATATTCAAATTGCTTCTTGCTCTTGTAGTCTTATTCTTTTTTTTTTTTCCATTATTTGTAGGATGGGTTTTTAAATTAGCTGTACTTAAACAAGGAAGACATCTACCCAGGAAACTTTAGACCCAGGCAGGAATTAAGATGGGGAAAGTGAGTTGGTTAAAGCTGGAAATCCAGCCAGGAAGCTATGAAATGATTCAAAAAGAAAAGCGGTTCCTCCCTCTTGTGCTTCAAGATGGGAGACACTTAGCTCATAAGGTCAGGGAAAAAAAAAAAAAGAAAGAAAGAAAAAGGTGGTGGCAGCAGACATAAGCCTATGTCTAGCTGCACGAGTCCATGCAGGCTCTAAGTCCATTTATTGGTGCCACCCACACCCAGGGTGAGGCACCCTTCATCCTAGCATCTTACCTTTAATCGCAGCATCACATCAAAATCCAAACTGACGAAGTAGAGCCATTTACACAATTGGGGTAAGCGGAGACCTGGTTAATTTCCAGATAAGAGTAGCAAACACACTCGTCGACAACAAGGCATACCATGAGAAAGATGGGAAAAAAGCCAGAGAAAGAGAAAAAAAGTCTGTTGTGGTGGCAGAAAAACCGAAGCGATGTCATTTCCTTTCCTCATCTTCCATGGCCAGGAAAGCAGCAAACAGTTCTCTGTGTGCCATGAGGAATGTCCTCCGAGTTCCCAGCCTAGGGGAAGCAGAAAAGAAAAGCCTTAAGCCTTTATGATATTTTAGGGAAAACGAAGAGTGCACCCCTTAGGCCACCTGGCTGGCTGTGCCACATAATACCAGGTGTCTCTTAAGAGTGGTTCACCAAGTACATTTTGGGGTTTGAAGTGCTCGCATCTCCTTCTAGGTTGGTGTCCAGGTTCTTCCCATCTCTGACAACGAATGGCATGAAATGAACAAAAATGGTAGCAAAGTTAGTTGAAAAAGTAAAAGTGAAGAGTGAAGGAGAAACTGCTTCTGTGGAACAAACTTGGGCCGAGTAAAAAAGGAAAAAACAAGATAGAAGTACACTCTGCAGGACACAGCGTGGGATGTTGTGAGGAAAGCCATGATAGCCCAGCTAGATTTAGCCACCATATCTTCCTGCTTCATTAGGAGGAGATAGTGTTGCTGATGAGTTATTAGAATATGCCTAAAGTCCACCTAATGGGCTGAGGATCCTTAGCAAGTTGTGAAGAAAGAGGTGTGAAGGCAAAAGGAACTTGGAATTTATTTTTGAGAGAGAGAGAGAAACTTGTATTATGTCCATTATGTCTAGGTGATTCATTTATAAGTTGTTTTATTTTCTAAAAACAGTCAAGGTAGTTTACAACAAAACTTTTGATTAAAATGGTAAAAGAAACAAAATTAGATCAAACAAATCATAAATCGTAAGTGTTGGCTGCTCTGATTGAGCTTCGTATTTGACCATAAACTTCCTCAGAATAAAGAGGAAAAGAAAAAAAAAATCATTTACATAGAAAGGAGGGGCTGTGCTATTAAGTCTTAAGTATGCTGTACTAGAGAAGTAAAACTTTTTACTGATGAAAGATATATTCATTGATAAAACTAAAAATCATCAATTGCCTAATCATCTACCACTATATTGTGTGACTCTTGTTAAACACTGTACTAGATACATATAATTTGAACTCTTGTCCATCTAGGTATTTATGTATTTGTCTAATCTGTATAGTGTTTATTAAGAGCCTGTTATATGCACAGCATTGTTGCCATTGTTCTGAAGGATACAGATACCCTTAATATCATCAATCATTAAATTTAGCTGCTAGAAGAAATTAAATATACAGGAAACAGTAGTTAAATGTAAAGTTAAAGGTGCTTGCTATCAATACACTGATGTCAGCTATGACAAATACTTGATCTAGGTCTAGAAAAATTTGGTTGGTGAAGTGAGGGATAATTGCAGGATAAGAAAAAGTTCTGTTGGAGATCTGTTGCAGAGTTTTAAAGAAAAGATTGGGTGACGAGAACTTTATTTTCTGGTGGGACTTGTTAGTATTGGCTTCGTAAGAATTGAGTTCAGTATTTAAGTGAAACAATACCATAGGAAGTTGTATATACGGTACTTATGAAATAACTCCATATATTGAATAATTTGTCACTAACCTGATAAACCACATTTTTTTTTTTTTTTTGCTGTAGTGGAGATCAAACTCAGGACCTTGCTCTTGCAAGGCAGGTGCAGTGCCACTGAGCTAAATCCCCGGCTCCTAGAAACCATAGATTTTTAATGGCTAGATGACAGTGGCTAGTAAACATTGCTGCTTAATATCAAAGCTGTTTGGTTACCTTATTGATTGCTGATTAATGTGCGACTGTTCTGTATTTGATATTTCAGAATTATAGCCTCTTATTTCACTCAATATTTGTGGAATGTGTGAACAAAAATTTTAGTGTCTTCTGCTATGAGGTGTAGAATGGAAGCAGTGTAAGTCAGGATTCATGATAACAGTAGCTCATGTACTCTTCCGGTTGACATGCACAGATTACAGTTAGTATAGTGTAATAAAAGCATCACTAGATACCCAAGAGCTGTGCTGGTTCAGAGAAGGAAGAGATCTCTGATTTGGTTGTGGAGGCACTAATCCCCTCAGTAGAGTGGCCCTCTGATGAGTTCACAGCTGCATGTGCTGTCAGGAGGTGGCTTGGTTGGGGGAGCGGATCACTGGGGTTGTGTCTTTGAAGGCTATGTCTTGTTCCAGGCTCTTTCCTCTCCAGCTTTCCCCCTGCTCTTTGCTGCTGGAGTTGAGCACCTTTCCACTCTGACGTCTCTGCCTTGGAACCAGCTGACTGAGGACTTAAATCTCTGAAACCATGAGTTAGACATACTTTTTTTTTTCTCCTTTTAGCTGACTTTTTTGGATACTTTGGTCACAGTGACAAAAGCTAGCCCTTAGTGGGGAAGGGCTGGCACAGGAGAATGAAGTATGGGAATGTAAGGACTTGAGATTCAAATCCTAGTGTTCAGAGGGGAGTTTCAGTCCGGCCCAGGCTGCTTTTTTCCCTCTCGCAGAGGGTTTGCTGTGGAGGATGGGATGCAGTGAATTACAATAGACCATTGTCACTGTCCATACTTAAAGTCTGTATTGGCTTTCATGTGCATCTGGGTGGTGTGCCTTGTGTCAGAGAGGATCTGGCTATGTGCAGCGATGCTGAGCTTTTACAGTGCCAGTGAACAAACAGCTGGCTGCAGTGCCTGTGTTGTAGGTTTGCCTCCACCGAGCTGTGGTATTTATCTTAGGAACAAGGTTTAGTCTTTGGGGGCATGGTGGCTGACAGTACTCTGGCAGAGAGTTTGGACTACAGGCTAGAGATCTGCTTATAGGCTGTGTCCAGGTCCAGCAAGTTTATGAAATGTACTCTCCAAACGGTTAAGATCTTAGATCCATTACGGGGTTGGAGGCAGAGGCAGGAAGATTTGTAGATCAGCTTTTGAACAGTCATGTATGGAAAATTTCCCCAATATACATTTAATTTTGCTAATGTAGGAGTCAGTCTCATCATTACAGAAGGCAGTACTAAAAGGTGTGTCCTCTTTATGTAGCCACATCATAGGCATGGACTAGACTTTAGTGATTAGACTCACCAGCCGTATGACTTTCCTTTTGTTTTCCATTAAGTTTATTGGTACATTTTTTTCCTCATTGAGTTTATTGGTACATTTTAGGTATACAGTACAGTTACATTCATTATTGGGATCTTGTACCTTTACCTGACTGGTCTTGGTTCTCATTTTTTCCCCTTGTCCCTGCCCTCCCTTCACCCCACCTCCCCTCCCCATTTACAAACACTTTATTTCCTTTTTTTCATTTTCTCATATTTTTTTCTTTTCCTTATTGGTACATTTAAAGCAAACAATGCAGTTACATTTTTTGGGGGATCTTGAACCTTTATGATATATCTTGGTTCTTATTTTGTCCCCATACCCCCTTCACCCTTCCCTGTTTACAAAGACTTTGTTTCCATTTTTTCCTTTCCCCTCATTTTCTTTCTTCTACAGTTCGCACTTGCCCTTTAGCCATTTTCTTCTTATTTCATACTCAATTATACCATTTGAACCATATTTATGCTTTTAGTTTTTCACATCATAGAAACTATTCAGTATTTACTCATGTGTCCTATTTATTTCAGTTATGAGTATAGCCTCAATGTGCATCCATTTAGCTATAAATGTCTCTAGTTTCTCATTCTTTATGGCTGAATAGTACTCCATTTTATAGAAAAACCACATCTTTATCCAGTCTGAAGTTAATGGGCATTTGGGTTGTTTCCAAGTTTTAGCTATTGCAAACTGTGCCACTATAAACATAGGTGCACATATATCACTGTGGTATGATACTTTTAGGAAGATACTCAGCAGAGGGATAGCTGGTCAAATGGGACTTCTAATCCTAGTTCTTTGAGGTATCTCCATATTGATTTCCACTGTGGTTGCACCAGTCTGCACTCATACCAACAATGGAGAATGGTTCCTTTCTCCCCACAGCCCCACCAGCATTTATTATTGGTTGATATCTTGATAGTAGCCATTCTTTCTGGGGTAAGGTGGAATCTCGGTGGTGTTTTCATCTGCATCTCCCAAATGACCAGTGATGTGGAACATTTTTTCATATGTTTATTTGCTGCTTTTACTTGTTTATCTGAGAAATGTCTGTTCATTTCAGAAGCCCATTTTTGAATTCGGTATTTGTATTTGGGGCGGATCTGATTTTTATGAGTTCTTTATATATGCTAGATAGTAGTCCCTTGTCTGAGGAATAGCTGGTAAAATTTTTTTCCCACAGTTTAGGTTGTTTCTTAGTTCAGTTGGTGGTTTCTGTTGCACTGTGAAAATTTTTTAATACAATGAGATCCCAGTTGTTGATTCTTTGTGCAAGTTCTCCTGCTGCTGAGGATTTGTTCATAAAGTCTTTTCCTATGCCAGTGTCTTTGAGAGTTCTGCCTGACTTATCTTCCAGAAAGTTTAGAGTTTCTGTTTTAATATTTAGATCTTTAATCCACTTGGATTTTAGTTTAGTGCATGGTGAAAGATAAGGATCTAATTTTAGTCTTTGGCAAGTTGAAATCCAGTTTTTCCAACATCATTTATTAAAGAGGTTATCTTTCCTCCAGTGAGGATGGTTGCCTCTTTTGTCAAAGATGAGGTACCTGTGTATGTTTGGTGTGGTTTCTGCATCTTCTGATCTATTCCATTGATCCTCAGGTCTGTTTCTTTGCCAGTACCATGCTATTGTTATCACAGTGGCTTTGTAGTATATTTTCACGTTGAGAATTGTGATACTGCCTGCTATGGTTTCTGTTGCCTAGAATGGCTGTTGCTATTCTAGGTCTCTTATGGTTCCAAATGAATTGGATTGTTTTCTCAGGTTCTGTGAAGTATACTGTTGGGATTTCAATTGGGATTGCATTGAATCTGTATAGCAGTTTTCGAAATACGGCCATCTTCACTATGTTGACTCTTCCTATCCAGGAGCAAGGGATGTCTTTCAATTTTCTTATATCCTTCTATCTGTTTTTTCAGAGTGTTTGCCAGTAACTTATTGAGGATTTTTCCATCTGTGTTCATTAGGGAGATTTGCCTGTAGTTCTCTTTTTTGGTTAGGTCTTTCCCTGGTTTTGGAATCAAAGTAAATCTTGCTTCCAGGAATGAATTTGAAAGTATTGCTTCCCGCTGAATTTCATTGAAGAGTTTAAAGAATAGTGGCAATAGTTCTTCTCTAAATGTCTTGTAAAATTCAGCAGTGAAGCTGTCAGGACCTGGGCTTTTCTTTGTTGGTAATGTTTTAACTACTTTTTCGATTTCACTGAATGTGATTGGGGTGTTTAGACTTTTTATATTTTTGTTCAACTTTGGACGTTCATATGTATATAGGAATCTGTCCATTTCTTCTGTATTTTCCATTTTATTAGAGTACAGGTTTTAGAAGTAGTTATTGATAATCCTCTGGATTTCTGGTGGATCTTTTAAAACTTCACCTCTTTCATTCCTAATGGCGTGAATTTGAGCCTTTTCTTTCCTTTTTTTTAATATAGTTGACTGTTTATCTATTTTATTTATTCTTTCAGTAAACCAACTCTGATTCGTTGATTTTTTTTGTATCATGCTCTTAGTCTCCACTGCATTAATTTCTCCTCTGATCTTTACAATTTCCTTGCTTGTACGTTGTTTTCGGTTTGTCTTTGCTTTTGGTTTGTCCTGCTCCTTTTTCTAGAAGCTTAAGGTTAAGCTTAGATTGTTTACTTGAGCTTGCTCTGCTTTCCTAGTATGGGCATTCACTGCTATGAATTTCCCTTGTAGAACTACTTTCATTGTGTCTCATAGGTTGTATTGGCATTATTATTAAAACCTATCTAATTTCTCCTTTAATTTCCTCTGTGACCCAATGGTTGCTCAGCAGAGTGTTATTTAATTTCCATGTGTTTGTGAAGTTCTTGCGGTTTCTTATGCTACTGATCTCCAGTTTAATTGCACTATGGCTTGATAATATACAGAGGATAATTTCAATTCCTTTGCATTTACTTAAGTATGTTCTATGAGCTAGCATGTGGTCTGTTTTGGAGAATGACCCATGTGCATCTGAAAAGAATGTATATTCTGATTTTGTGGGGTGAAACACTCTGTAGACATCTACTGAGTCCATTTGTTCGAAGACTTGGTTCAGTTCTGTTATTTTGTTCATTTTTTTCTCTAGATGATCTATCTATTTGGAGTTGTGGCCTTCATTTTCTTTTTCCAGGATATTGTTTAGAAGTGTTTGGAGTGCTGGTTTGGTGTTTATGAAATTTCTCAGGTGTTCTTTGTCGTGGAAGTATGTTATTTCTCCATCAGATTTGAAAGATAGTTTTTCAGGATACATCAGTCTAGGTTGGAGGTTGTTTTCTTTTAGGACTTGAAATACCTCACTCCAGCCTCTCCTTGACTTGAGGGTTTGTGTTGAAAAGTCTGCTGTGATTCTGATGGGCTTTCCTTTGCATGTAATTTTTTTTTTCCTCTAACTGCTTGTAGTATTTTGTTCTTCTTTTGGGTTTCCGGGATCTTGATTATTACATGTCTAGGTATTGTTGTTGTTTTTTTTAATGGTTATTTGGAGTCCTACATGCCTCATTTATCTGTATGTCAAATTCTTCCCCTGTTTGGGAAGCTTTCTGTCATTAATTCTGTGAACAGTTTTTTAAAATTTTTATTTGTACTTTCTCCTGCTACTTCATGGATTCCTATCAGTCTTATATTATTCTTCTTTGCATCATCTAAGAGTTGTTGGATTGATTTCTCATGATCCCTTACTGTTTTTAAGCGATCTCTCTTTTCATGGTCACCGACCACAGTCCTATCTTCTATATCTAAAATTCTATCTTTACATTCCTTGATTCTGCTGCAAATGCTTTCTATAGAGTTTTTAATCTCTTGGATATCTGTTTGAATATGTTTCATGGATTCCATTTCTTTCCTATGCTGGGAACTCATTGTTTCTATCATGGTCCTGAGCTCATCTATTTTTTTTTTTTAAATGTGTTTCCATTCCAGAGTCTCTAATCACATCTTTCATTTTTCTTACCATCTTTGTGGTTATCTGGGAAATTATTTCTAGTTTGAATTTTTCTAGGGCTTCATTTATGTGTTTTGTTACTTCCTGTGCTGTTGGTTCAGGGTGTCCAGGTGGTTGACTGTCAGACTTTCCTACCTCATTTCCCCCAGAATTTACCTTTGGTGGGGTGGAAGTCTGTGTTTGTGCCTTGTTTAAATGTCTTCTCATTTCTATTTTTGTTGTTTGCACTGTCCTTGTTTTAGTTCCTGGATTAATACTTCGATCTTCCAGATATAGCTGGTCTTTAGGTTTTGAGTCTCTAATGACTCTGAGACAATCTTATTTGCATTATACCAAGATTAGATCAATCACAACACCTTAGCCCAAGTGATACAGTAGGCAACACAACAGCATGAAGCACAGCTTAGAAAATTACAATTTGTGGCAGTGATTAATGTATCACCTTTAACTGTGCGAATTAAATCACCATTGAGGACCAGCCCAAAATATGTTTATAGTGAATAAACTTCATTATAGCAGCTTTACCATTTGGGATTGGGACTTGGAATGAGTTGGGGAGGGAGGGATAGATAAGACAGAGAAAGTTCAGAAGTGAGGTCAGAGGACACAGGAAGATCACACAAACTCTAGGAAGCTGTTGAAGAGAAGAGGAGAAGACAACAAAATACACACAAGAACAGAACAAACTAACAGCAGAGGGAGGCTAGAGACTGTAATCACTTTCTTTTAAAACTAATGTCAATTGAGAAAAAGAAAAAAGAGAAGAAAAGGATAAAGAAAATAAATTCAAATTAGGATAGGAACAGGAACAAAAAGGGAGAGTAGTGAAGATCAAGGTGGGAGAGAAGAGAAAGAAAGAAAAAGAAGATAAACATAGGAAAAAATTTTAAGAGAGATAAAATGTCTTAAATGATTAAAGATAAAAATATTACTTTGAAAATAAAAAATACAAATAGAAACAGAGGGCCTCCCTCAGGGTATGCCTCTGCTGACACAGTAGGCAGAGTGGGCAGACGTGTGCAGATCTGAGTTAATTAGTCTCAGCAAGCCAGCAGCTGTCCCCGAGGTTCAGGCTCGTTTCTGGCTGCAAGGCCCAAGTTGAGATCTCTGACCTCCTGCTGGGTTGAACTGTGCAGGGTTCTACTGCAGATTCCAGCTGTCTTTCCCCTGAAGTTAGACTGGGTTCTGATGTGAGGTGCTGGTCCCTCCGACTTTCCGACTATGGTGGTGTGGTGTGTCCTTATCGCAGATTTTCTTCATTTTTCATGTGGGCTTCAATTTTCATCTGGGAGCCTCAGAGAGGCCCTCTTTCTCTTGTTCACGGGGAGGGGAGGACACAGACACTGTTGTGTTGGCGCCTGCACAGCTGGACTCCTCTGGAGTGCTGGACAGAAGAGGCGGGTCACCAGAGGGTCACAAGCTGCTGCAGGGCTCCTCTGCTGTGCTGTTCGGAAGGGAAGGCGTGGGCTGTGGAGGAATGTAGAACCAGCTCTCAGGTCTGGGTGAGTCCCTGGAGGTGCCTTGGTCCATGACTTTCCTTTGGACCTGGGGAAAATAATCTGTGTGGAGCATCCATTTTTGGTTGTGGAGGTGGTTACTAACTTTGGTGGCAGCAGTGTCTCCCCTTGGTTACAAGATTAATTTCCAGCAGTAATGGTGGTTTGTTTACCTCTTTCTGGGATTGTAAACACCAGTGATGGTTATTCCCTTATTTCTCCCCTTTAGTGGCATGGTCTTTGATATGGTTTGTTCCTGAAGGTTAACCCTGAGCAGAGTTCTTTGCCTTCCCGAGAGTTCTGTGAGGTCCCCTGTAGTCTTTTATAAACTGCTGTTCTGTAGTCAGCCAGGTTTAGCTTTCTTATGTGTTTAGAACCTTAGCTGGTCACGGTTTAATTAGGAAGAAGGATGGCAAATGAAAACCAGGCTTTCTAATGCCTGCGTGGTTGACAGCACTTCGTGGAGTGGTCCTGCCCATCCTCCTGGGGCTGGCAGAAGTGCCTGCTGCTCAGTGAAAGTGATGATGGCTATGGCCCAATCCAAAATCATTGAGACTCATTATCAGACTGTATGTTGGGATGATTTGGAGGAAACAAGGAAGATAACTGTGGTGATAATTTAGGTCTGTTTGGATATTGGGTGTTATGGAGCAATTATTTTGGCTGTGGAACAATTATTTTAGATTTAGACATCTTTAGTTTGAGATGGCATAGAAATAATCACCTGTGCAAATACCTGTCATGTAATTGTAAATGCAGTTCTAACATTCAGAAAAGAGTGTAGCGAGGGTCTGGAAGGGATAGTTACTCAAAGCTGGGATGAAATTGGATGAAAGTGATAAAGGTAGCAATGGGGCATGGGGAGTGAGGAGGTGAGGACAGACCTTTCGGGGACGTTCACAATTACAGAAGGAAGGAGTGAGTGAGGAGGTCTGAAAAGGAATGCCGTGGATGGGTGAAGAGAATTCAGAACATATTCTAGTTGAGAAGTTCGAAAGGAGCAGAGGCTTCCAAGGAGCAGTTCGTCAGGCATATCAAACCCTACAAAGGAGAGAAGACTGAGATGAGGCCATTGCATTTTTGTGACTTTGGAGAAAGTTGTGGAAAATGGAACAAAATATTACAGTAGTAGAACAAAGGACTAAGGTAATACCTGGAACCAAAGAGAGTAATTGGAGAGTCTGGTCAAATTTCAGTAGACGGATTTGAAATCTCAATGATAAAGTCTAGAACCAGAGATGCAACCCATATCCTTTTCCTTACCAAATTTTATCGGGCTAGTTGTTAAGATTGTTTGAATAACTGCAGTGATGTATCGAACCCTTTTGTTTTAGTGAGTTGATAGCTCTACTGTAGAACACTTGGGAAAATATTTTGCTTTATAATTTTGGTGTTCATTAAGCATTATTATGTAAGCTGTAAGCAAGTATGTGAGAACTTAATAATTCCTGACATCTGTGGTTTCATTGTGAATGTGAATTTTCGTTTGTATGTATTCTAATGATCATTGTTAACAGTTTGACCTTGCTTTACAATTTTGCCACACTATTCAATAGTAGAAATTTGCATTCTGCCTTTCCTTCCTTTTATTGTAGCCTTTCCTATGAATAATGACTTCATTATTGCTTAGCATACTGGTGGTTAGAGCCTCTGCCACTCAAAATTTTCACTTTTCTGTATTTTGAAGTGCTGTCTTTTTACGTTTTCATTTTCTCTATTTAAAGAGCTGTCTCTTTACATTTGATATTCTGATAGAATTTATGTGCTCAAAATGAAAGTCTGTGCTTCTTGAATTCTGGCTTCAAAATATAATCTTGAGTAGATATGAGATACCAGAGGAAGATGAAAGATGTAGAGATGCCAGTCTTAATTTACAGGAGTCTGTTATCAGCAAGGCAGGATCTTGACCTGCATCAGCCTTAAAAATGTATCTGGCATTATAATTTGAACTATGGTGTTTCATCAGTTTAAATGTATAGAACCCATTTTTTGGCATTAATTTATGTAGTCAAATAGAAGATATTAAATTCAGAAAGTGCTTCTTAAAAGATTTATGTATTCTGACATTATCTCTCTGCAGTGTTTTAACATTAATTATAGTTCATCTTCAATGTGGAAGGCCTGTCATTATGTATTATAGACTCGAAGGACATGTCCACGAGAATCTCCTTCAGTCTCTGACCCTTTCCTTGCATACTGTCCTTTCACCTTTATGTATTGTGTTCATTGGTGTCATGCCATCCTGTTCCCTATCCATTGTCTCACGTGTGCTAGCCAAGCTCCAGCGAGCTCTGGACTGCCCCTACCTGTTCCCTTTTCCCTGGATATTGCCCTTGTCTGTGACACAGTCCTAGGCATCATAACTCATTTGATCCTGTTGGTAGAGAGTTACACGTAAGCTCATCCCAAAGATGAAGGAAAAGAGGTGTGATGAGATTGGCTTGATGTCATTGTCTAGTGAAAAATGGACAAGTATTAAAGGATTTGTAATTATTTTTTTTCAATAGATAATTTTTTAGGGGTGTTTATAAAATTATTCATATAGCCTAAAAATAAAATCTTTTTAGGCTTTTTCCTGGTAGCTGTGTTGTTTAGAATTTACTTAGGGACTAAGTATGAATAAAAAAACTCCTTTAGAATAACTTTATTAGAGTTAGTATGTCAGAATTTCAGCAGTAATAATGCTGTTTACATTTTTTCTTGATGGAATTATTTTTTCCATGTTATGTGGCTGGTATACAAATGCCAGTGTTTTATGTTAAACAGGTTTTTTTATTCTCTTCAGTGCAGCAGAGCTGTGTTTATACTGTGACCTTTCAGAGCAAATTGGTAAGCGTGTCAGACACTAAGAACCAAGAAGGGAAGGAAAATGTATTTTGCAGGTGAAATTGTGGAGTGCTCCATTTACTTGAAATTTTAAGCAATGTGATAAAAGACTTTTATTTTTATGTTACAAAATGATGATTAACGAGGAGCTTGTCACTTAGAATTCATTTCAGGTGTTATGTTTCCAGTGTTAGCCCGAAGTAATTCCTTGTAACACAAATGGATGATTTTTATAATATGCACACACAAGGTTAGTGTGGTGTGGTAATGACTTAGTAGTGCGGTAAAAATCTAGTGTCTTTTTTTTCACTGTAAACTTGACTTGCTGGTCTATCAGAAAGCCTATATTCATTTCCTCATTAGAATTTTACCTTGGTATTTCTATGGTAATTTATGGCCTTTAAAAAATCTGGATATAATTGACAATGTGAAATAGGAAGAAAAGGGCTAAAGATGTAGGGGAAGTGGGAAGAGTAGGGGAAAGGAAATAAGGGAAAAGAAAAAAAATGAGAAAATAAAAAAATGGAAATAAAGTATTTGTAAATAGGGAAGGTAGGAGGGGGGGTGAAGGGAAGGAAGGGATAAGGGGAAAAAATGAGAACCAAGACCTATCATGTAAAGGTACAAGATCCCAATGATGAATGTAACCGTACTGTATACCTAAAATGTACCAATAAACTCAATGAGAAAAAAAATAAAACAGGAAAAAATAATCTGGAAAGCTCTGGCTTTGGACACATGTTTTATAGACTTCTGTGGACTTCCAGGTAGTTCTTGTAATTTTCCATCACTGTTCAAATAAGCATGTGTATGAGCTTCACCTTTTATTTTTATTTTTATTATTTTTTTGAGACAGGGTCTCACTATGTAGTTGAGACTGACTTGGAACTCACTATGTAGCCCAGGCTGATCTCGAACTCACAGTGATCTTCCTGCCTCAGCCTCCTGAGTGCTGGGATTACAGGCATGCGCCACCATGCCCGCCTTGATAGTAACCTTGGCAGAGTGATGTGAGTCAGATGGATAAAGCTGTGGCAGAGCCCGGGAGCCCGGGAGTGGCAACATTAATAATGTGTCAAAAGTAAAAATAATGTGTCAGTGGTGACTACGCAGGAGGACTGAAGTTAGATTCAGGGTGTAAGATATACTCATCTTTAAGTCCTATTGTGGTGATCATTTTGCTGTAGCAAACCCAGGTTGGTATGTGCAAAACCAAGGGACGCTTCCTGTTGCTCTATACACATAATAAACATTTCTGACTTACTTAATATTGACAGACATAGGGCTGTTTGGTGGGTGTAGCTCCTGGAGTAGTCCTCATTGGGTGTAAGGGTACATGTTACTTCAGTATCTAGAAGGCAGTGAATCATCCCATTGGTCCGTGTGTGAAGGTGGATTTATATCTTTTGGCTGTATCGGAAGCTGCTTCCTGTGTGTCCCGTGAAAAAGTGCATTTATTTCACTAAATTTTAAGGACAAAACAATAATTTCATTTAAATGTCACGTACCTCCTAGAAAGTAGAAATTCTGTTTATTCATATTTGCTTAGCTCTGGGTTTAACAAAAAGATTGAGAGGAGTTAAATTCTTGCTTGTCACATCTTAACAGTGTTTGAAGTAACATAAAGATAGTAAATTTCTTGCCAAAGTAGAGAATATAAGAAAAAGTTCTATAAGTTATTTCAGAGGGGAGGTTGAACAAAATTAAGAGTCTGGGCAAAGGAAAATATATTTTAAATATTTATTTAATTATATAAGAACAGGTGCAAAAAATATGTGTCTGACTCCAAAAGATAACATGGGTGAGTGCTAAAATAAAGGTATTTAAACTTGCATATCAAGGACAAACATCTTTGCAATAGCTTCATTAAAAGACTATCAAAATTGAGAAAGCCTGACATTAAGGAGATCAAAGAAATGCTTAAAAATAACACTGGGCTGAAGCTTGGCCGGATTATTTCTGTGTGGAAAAACTCATCAAAAAGATAGTTTGGGTAATTCAGGGGAAGAGATTGGAAGGTGCAGTGATGACTGCAGTTGTTGCACCTGAGGCAGTGAATCCCTTTCTTGATCAGCCAAATCTTTATAAGAAAGTCATTCTTGATGCAGTTAGCATAATTTGAGATGACTAAAATATATTATTAATTATTGAACCAACAGGAATTGTTTGATCTTTTATACACATGTAAATAAATACTATTCAAGTAAAATAGCTCAGAAACCCAGAAATGTTCTTTGAAGTGCAGAGGAATAATGAATGAATGACTGAATAACAAAAGAATACTTAATAAACATACGTAATTTTTTTTTAGTTTAGCAAATATCTATAAAATATTACATTTAGGAATAGCTTTGACTTTTCACATTTTTCTCACTTAAAATATTTAATGTGTCTATCTAGTTTTTGTTGTAAAATTGTGTTAAATTAATAGTTTCATTTCCTTTTTGAATAAATAAGATCTGTTCACTTGATTTGAATTCTAGGCACATTTGTTTTCACAGAATTATTTTAAATTACTCATAGTATGGTCTAATTTGTAGCAGCATTAGGTATTTGAAATGTTACTCCAAGTAAGAAATCACCTTTAAACATATGAAACATTTGGTCAACCTAAGTTTAGTGGCCTCTTTACAGACCAAATAGATAATTCTCAGGAGCTAGGAATCATTAGCTTTCTGAGTAATGATGAGGATCATTTTGGTAATACGATGTCAGGGTATCCTGGGGGCCAAGGATGGACAGACAAAGTGGCAGAGACAGCATTAATCACACCTCTCAGAAATAGAGTATCTTTTTAGTCACTAATTTTCTTCTCATTTATCAGTTGAAGTATTATAAAATAGATTGAAATTAAGAATGACAGGGTCTTTAGTCAAATTTAGACCTGTTTGTGCCTAGAAGGAACCCTGAACAGATTTTAGAGGCGGATACTAGTTTTTAATTTTGAAGGTGTTTTAAAAACTTAAGTGTATGTGGACAGCTAATAACTCAGCATTTCATTTCACATGAGAACTATTGCAATCTGAACGTGATGTTTGAAGATACTGTATGTAAAAATTCAACTCATGTGTTGTTTACTCATATACACTTTACCTGAGCTAACTGCTCAGGAAACCCCCACCCAGTATTGGGGATTGAACACAGGGTCTTCTCCGTGAGCTACATGCCAGTCATTTTTTATTTTTTATTTTGATTCAGGGTACAGTTAAGTTACCCAGGCTGAGCTAGAACTTGTTATCCTCTTGCCTTAGCTTTTCAAAGTGCTAGGATTACAGGTGTTCTCTGCCACACACAGTTTAAATTGTGCAGATTTTAAATCCACAGGTCTCTCATATTTGGTAAATGTATATATAATTATTGAACAATTATATAAAACAAAATGTAGGACATTTCCTTCTTCCCAGAAAGTAACCTTGTATTGTCTGTAGTCAGTCTTCCCCAATTTGACCATAGGTAACCACTGAGTAATTTTTAATATAGATTAATTACCTATAGATTAGTTTTATGTAAACAAAATAGTACACTGTATGTACTTTTGTGTCTGGTTTCTTTTGCTTATCTAGATGTTTATATGCTTCATTTGTTGTATCTTATTCCTTTTTACTTCTGCATAGTATTTCATTGTGCAAATATCTGAAAATAAGAGATTTGAACATACAGTTTAGAAAGGTATATTTACAAATGCTCGTCAAAATGTGAAAAAGACATTCAGCGTAATTATAGTAGTCATCAAGGAAATGCAAACTAAAGCCAAAGTGAGATACAACTATAAACCTAGTTTATAAAAACTAAAAAAACCTAAAAACAAAAACAAAAACAAACTATAATACCAAGTGTTGGCAACTAAGCAATCTCATGGATTGCTTTGGGGTCATAGAATGATTTAACTACTTTGCAAAATAACTTGGCATTTTCATATACAGTAGAGTTAAACATATACTTACTGTATACTATAACATCGCAGTCTTAATGCTAGGTATTTAAACCCAAAAAGCCCCTATCTGTACATAGACTTGTTTGTATAACAAGTAGCTGCTTTATTCATAGTAGCTCCAAACTAGAAATAATTCATATGTCTATTATCAGGCAACAGGGGAATAGTTAAAAACATTCTATTAAAAAAAATTTTTTTTGTTCTTGAGGATTATCCTTGGCCAATGTAGAAATGTATAAAAATTTCAGAAATTTTGATATGGAAGGATTCCTAAAAAAGTAGCCATAGTACAATCCATTTTAATTTTTATTCATTTAAAATTAATAATACATTAAGAAATAAATTTCTCTGTTATGTTTCTAGTAAGCTAATAGAATTTGAGTGAAAGTGTGGCCTAACCACATTATTCCTATCTGAAAATAATTCCCTTCCAAAATTTCCTTCTCTGGGGTTGAAACTGAAACATCTAAAAAGTCTAAGGACGTTTTCTGTCATCTGTTTGACACAAATTGGCACAAACAGTAAAGCACTTTGCTTTGATTCTTTCTAGATTCTATCATCATTTTTGAGTTCTAAATTCTCTTGCTTTCCATATTTCATGAGTATTTAATGAGATTTTGGGAACAGGTGTATTAAGAATGGTTAGCCAGATTGTATTTTAAGCAGAAATTTTCTTGGAATTGTATTTTAGCTATTTTATTCAATAGTAAAGTAGTAGATTTATATCACTACTGTTTATGTCATAATTTTTGGTGGAGATTCTGGTTTATTTATAAATGAGACCAAACTATAATATATGAACATATTTAGGATGATGAATTAAATTAGCTATTAGGAGGAATTACTAAGATGGTACAAAATAGGTGAGATTAGAAGGCATACTTCTTAAATCTTTTTCATGTGTTGTGTATTGCTGTTTTTTCTTGAAATAAGAATACTATAAATTTAAGCCTTATTTTTATAAGTGAAACTTGCAAGATTAACTGCAAGTGTCAAGCTGTTTCAAATTAATTTAAATTTGGATGAAAACCTCAGAGAGTGATTGTTTTCTAAGGGGACACTGGTAATTTTGTGGTTACATTTAGAAAAGAAAAGGAGAAAAGCTAGATTAAAAACTAACTTTAAAAAAAAGAATTATAGGCTTGTGGCTTAATTTTAAGTATTCAGAATTGATTTTTTTCTTTAAAAGTCTGTTATTCTATACCCTAGAAAATAGGTTTTTAAAACCATTTTATATACACAAGAATTTTGTATGCACAAGAGGCAGCTCTCCAGTAAATTGACTGTAAATCAAAACCAAGATGAAAAATTGTTACTTCCCCCTCCATCTTCATTATTTTTATTATCTAGGGAGAATAAAATTAACAAACAGAAATTAGGGGGAAATTACTTTTTAAATCCTGCATGATATATTTCAAGGTCAGTTACTAAAATCTTCATGTAATGATACTTTGAATAAAGAAATAAAACTATTGATAATCATTGCCTAAAACATTGATTCTCAAATATATTCCAATAAGTTGCCCTATTTAAGTTTTCTCAACCCTTTGGCAACATTTCTGCAGGCATTGTGGTGGGATGTGAGCATTTGTGGTGGGGGCAACCTAAGACTATAGTTGTTTAATTTTGAGGGGTAGAGGGGGGAACTGGCTGATGTCACAGCCTTTAAATATGGCTCTTCAGTCTTCACCAGAGAAACTGCGAGTAATAGATGTTTATCTCACTTTTTATTTGGAAACAATTTTACACATAGGAGTTGCAAAAATAGTACAGAAAGTTCCCATTGTATATCTATGTGTCTATGGTCATGTGATTTTTGTCCTTGCTTCTGTTTATGTGATGGATTACATGTATTTATTTGTGTATGTAGAATCATCCCTTCATCCCTGGGAAGAATCCTATTTGGTCATAATGTATGATCTTTTCGATGATTTGTTGCATAATTTTTGCGGGTTAGAATTGGTCTCATTAAAGAGATTGGCCTGCAGTTCTCTTTTTTTAGTTGGGTCATTTTCTAGTATTGTAATGAAGGGATTGTTAGCTACTGGAATAACTGGTAATAGTCCTTCCTTTGTGATTTCATTAAAGAGTTTGAGGAATATTGTGTTAGATTTTCCCTAAAGTTCTTGTAGAATTGGATGGTAAATCTGTCTGGATCTGGGGTTTTCTTGGTAGTTTTTTATTACTTCTTCAGTCTCATTCCCTGATACCAGACTATTCAGGATTTCTCTATTTTCTTGACTCACTTTGCATAGTTCATATATATGTGGGAATCTATCCATTTCTTCTGAATTCTCAACATAGTTACTAGTAATCTGGATGTCAGCAGAGTTCATTTTGCTTTTGCTTTTTCATTTCTAATTGCATTGATTTGTGTCTCTTCTTTTTTGCTAATTTTGTCTGGTTTGTTTGTTTTGTTTATTCTTTCATTGAACAGGCTCTTTGGTTCATTGATTTTATTTACTAACAACATAAGAGAGTCCGCCCCTCACATTTATGGAGCTTTTAACAATGAAAATATCTCACTTACTAGCCAGCTATAGTCACGACAAACAGGTTTTGTTTGTTGAGAGCTGTTCAGTGCCTGCTCTCGTTGGCTTTAATACCCTATCATAGAACTCGGAGAACAAAACTCTGACCTCCCATTCCTCATTCAGTACTTTACAAAACTATGACTACAATTGTTAGCATTTTAACATAAATTTTCCATTTTCTAAAAACAAATTATTTCATGGAAGCAATTACATAACCAACCCCCAGAACATAAGTTTACTTCCCCTCTTTTTCACAGAAAAAGAAATCTCAAGTGCCAGTGTTTCATTCATCTTAATGTACAAAGACGTAAATTAGTAACAACATCTTACTTAGGATAGACTTTGTCTCTATCAAGGAAGAAAATGTTGTTGTTAGGTACTTAAATTAGTATAACCTGTGTAGAAAATAGAATGGAGGTTCCTCAGCAAAACTAGATAGAGAACTATCGTATGATCCAGCAGTCTCACTTGCAGGTTTATATCCAAAGGAAATGATATTAGCATGTGGAAAAGACATCTGTATTCCCTTATTTATTGCAGAACTATTCATAATAGCCAAGGAATCAAAATAATTTAAATAACTTTATGAATCAGCGCATAAATAGATGAGGAAAATGTGGCATATATGTGCACAGTGGAATATTATTTGGCTATAAAAAGAATGAAATTCTGTCATTTACAGCAATGTGTGTGGAGCTGGAAGACATAATGTTATGTGACGTAAGTCAGGCACAGATAAACAAATATCTCATGTTCTCACATATATGAAAGCTAAAATGTTGATCTTTTAGAGTAGAATAGTAGTTACCAGAGCCTGGAAAGATTGCATAGGAGCAGGCGGATGGACGGAAGATGGATAATGCAGATAGGGGAACATTTGGTTGGGAGGAATAACTTCTAATGATCTGTAGCACAGTAGGGTAATAGTCATTGATGCTAATAACTATATATTAAAATAGCTAGTAGGAAGGACTTTGGATGTTCCCAATACAAAGAAATGTTTGAGGTGATGGATGTGCTTATTACTCTGATCTCCTTATTGCACTTTGTATGCATGCTCTGAAATGTTGTATGTACCCTGTATGTACAGTTATATGTCAGTTAAAAATAATAATTAAAAATTCCATAAGTAGTGTTAAAATGACATTAATATAGCATTTTCATTTGTTAGTTTTACTCATGTGCATGAGAGTTAAAAGAGCTATAATTGCTGGACCAGGTATTTAGCTCAGTGGTTCTGCTACCTGCCTTGCAAGCGCAAGGTCCCAAGTTCAATCTCTGGTACCAAACAAAACAAAACAAAAACAGAAGACTCTATAATTGCCAAGTACACATAACAATATCTTTATTGTTTTTCTTTTAGAGGATGTTATATTCTTTTAAAATTCCTGTAGAACTTTGAAGAACTAAGTAATCCTTTGTTATCTACCCTATGCACAATGAGATGTTTGCTATCTAATTTGAAAAACTAAATTTTCTATAGCTGTAGCAGAATGCAACAGTAGGGTTTTGGGTTAAAACATATAAGCAACTTGGTGCAGTGCCTTCTTCATTGTAAATGCTTCATATATGCCATTATCAGTATGGACTGCTTTTTACTTAATTGAAGCTCTTTGAGTCATTCAGTCTCTATTATTGAAAGCCATGTACTTAGATGAAGGTTTAAAAACAAAAAAGCAAAAAACCACCAACAAGAATTTACCCTGAAATCTTAGCTCTTTTTGTAGTGGCAGAAAGTGTCAAGTGATGTCGCTCACATTTGATGTCAGAATTGAATCCACTCATGAAAGCTTCATTGCTGAAGTAGCATGGAGATATAGTACAGTCAATTGAAATTATTGGGTAGAAATTAATTGGAACATGTTTCTTTTAATCCCTTGATTTAATTTTTTTCTTTCCATTCTCTGCCTTTTGACTGTTTTCCTCCCCTACCTTTGGTTTCTGAAAATATGGTGATCTTTTTATTATATAAGCATCCTAAGCGTCTGTTCTGATTATTTTGAATCAAAAATCTCTGGAGAGAGATCCTAGATGATCATAGCTGCTACTGAAATCTGAGAAGCAGGAATGGGAGCTAAAATTTTTTGAAGTGCAAGCCAGTGAATTCTGACTTTTTAAATACTTTTGGTAAGTGGCTGATTGTGGAGGACATGCAAAGTATTGAGAGGAAATAGATTTCTGTTAGTGTCACAGAATTTACTGGGGTTTAATGGGGACTATAGAGAGTAAAATCATTCAGGAGGGACAGGATGTCTTAACTGTGATGATTCCTGCACCCCCCACCCCTAACTCTTGTTTCTTGCTTGGATTACTCTCTCCCTTTTAAGTCCCAGCCTAAATTTGGTTAACACTGATCTAACCCTGTTAAAAATCACCCCAAGAGCCCAGCTATGGAGGCACAGGCCTATATCTCAGCAGTCTGGAAGCCTGAGGCAGGATAATTGCAGATTGGAGCCGGGACTGGGCCATCTAGATGCTTAGCAAGATCCTGTCTCAAAATAAAAAAGAAAAATATCTGGGGTTCTTGTTCAGTGTGAAAGCTTTATGTTCAGCCCCCAATACCAGAGGGGGAAAAAAAACAAAGATCAATTAACCAGCTTCCAACCAGCCAGTCTGGTATAAGGGCTGAGTATACCTCAGTAATAGAAAGCATACTTGGGATTCACCCTCAGCATCAACAGAAAAGGCAATCAACAATAAAATAGCCTATTAATTGCAAAATAACTTTTAAAACTTGGGAGAAAACAAGAAGCGAAGAAACAGTGCAAAACATATGCTTCTGAAATACAGGCTTCAGCTCCTGAGGTTCCTAATGAAGACACTGCAGAACCTTGTTGGCGTGTCTTCCTAGCATCCGATAAGCTGGTGTACCTCACACAGCTGAATTTTGCCTCTACTCTTCACTTCAAGCCCCTTTCTTATTGCCACATTACTGTTATCTACTGCCAAAGATAAACCACAGCCAGACATTAGTTCAGTGGTGGAAACAGATTTTATTCAGTAACTACTGACAGTTTAAGGAAGAGCTGAGCTTGGTGCTGATTTGTGCAGAAGTAGTTTGGGCATTTTAAAAGGCATTTATTCTTTTAGTGTATAAACGGGCTTTTTTTTTTTTTTGTATAGTTACTAATCATTCAGCAAATTGCATTCAGATGCCAGCAAAACTGTGGCATTCTCTTTTCATTAATAAAATTGGTCCTAAGATCAGCCTGTTTTTCTCTGAGGTTCTTTTGTCCTCCCCCTTTCTTTTCTTTGTGTTTATTTTGTGCTTGAGTTCACTCCTCTTTCATGTATTAGAATAAAGAGCTAATATTAGATCTCAGGGATTTAGTTGAGTTTGCCAACTTAGTATTGACTAAGTGGTAATTTTTTTTGGTACCAGGGATTGAACTCGGGACCTCGTCTGCCCAAGGCAGGTGACGAAACCACTGAGCTATATCCCCAGCCCTAAGTTGTAATTTTATTTTTTGGGGGGGTACCAGGGATAGAACTTGGGTCCTTGTGCTTGCAAGGCAGGCGGCGGAACCAGTAAGCTAAATCCCCGGCCCCAGGTTGTAATTTTTAAAAACCATGAGGACAGCTTTATTGTGGTGGAAGAGGATCTGAATGAGTAAAGTTGTGAACAAGCCACAATTCCCTAAATCTCTTCCAGAATGTGATGTGATTTGGTAGTTGTCAGCCTTTGTGAACTGCAGATATCATTAATCACAAGAGGGAAAATTTCTATTTAAATGCTTGATCATTTTTCTTGAGAATGTGTGATTTTCAACGTTTTAGGTCACAAACCTTATGGACAGTAATGAGCTGGGCTCCTTTTGGCAGCAGCAACCACTGGGGGGTGCTCTTGAGGGGCAGGCTGTTTTGGCTCAGGCTGGACTCCAGCTGCTCACATAGCCCATGGGTTCCTGCGTTGTGCATTAGGCTCGAATGTTGACATGCAGAGGACCAGCCGTGAAATATATTTCTCTTTGCTGCATTTTATGTAAAGATTTATCCCTTTTTGTTTTTTGTGAGGAATAGATTTTACTATTCACCAAGAAAAAATATGTATATTTTCTCCATAGATTCTTCAATTTAATTTAATTGAATTAAACAAACCTTGTGAGACTTGTTATGTATTTAATAAAAATTATAATTTCATAGATTGGTTTTGAATTTAAGTTTTCCTATTATATGGCAGTGTTTATACGAAACAATCACACAACTAATAAAGTTCAGGTTTTTTTTTTTTTGTTGTTTAAAGGTAAGGATATTTGGGATGCTGTCATTCTTTTTTCCCACTTTTATTCATTCTTTGTCTTACTTGCTTATTCTGTTTTCCCCTGGTCAACTTTGTGTTCTTGCTCAAAGCTTTTTCCCTAGAAACCTTTGGCTAAGCACAGAGACAGAGTGTTAGATATACAGCATAGTGTGACAGAGGTGCACAAATTTGTTTGGGGAAAGGATAAGACCTAGATTTCGTTTTCAGTGCAGAATTTTATGAGCTACAGTGATAGAAAGACAGATGATTTATGATTAGCAACTTGCAGATGTCCTTAAGAAGTATTCTCCCTCCCTCTCACCCTCTCTCTTTCTCTTTTTCTTTTTCTTTTTGGTAGTAGAGGTTGAAAATGGACAGGATTTTTAAGTACTACATTATTTCTCTGATTTTACTCATGTAAGTGTTACTAAATGGTCATTAAAATAATTTAAAATTTTCCTAACAGCAGTTGACAATTGGTCTTATGCCTGTCTTCAGTTTTGAGATAGTTTTTGTAGTCTTTTGTTTAAAAGAATCAGTCAAAATTCTATTAGTTAATTTTCTCAAGTATGTGATTTTTAAAGATTTTCCCCCACCACTCCAAAGAGAACAAGGTTTGTTTTTAAATAATGAATCAGTGCTGAATTTTCTCTGTAGAAATGTTCAACTTTACAGAGTACTACTTTAGAGTAAAATAATTCAAAGAAAGATTATTGTTTGGGCTGGATTCAGATACTCTTGAGACTGTGTGAAGAGAAATAATGAGAAGGAACATGATTGCTAAAAATAACATAGGAATTTTTTTCCCGGCTCTTACAACTACAATAAAGAGGTGATGGCCTCTGAAATTACCAGCTCAATGAACGTGATCATATTTTAAAATTAAGATGTTGTAGAAATCACCTTAAATCTGGATATTGGTGCATAGAAGTTGTATTATCTAAAGCATTTAGGGAAATGGAATACATTTACATGCTCTTCAAGAGATTTGGTTTGAGATAATCAGTTTCTGAAAGTTGGAGAATTTTATTGGATCTTTTTAAAGGCAGTGTACATTTATGTGGGCAGAAAATAATGCTAATACTGTCTCCAGGGGAGGGTGGTTCCTGGCTTTTTGGTTTATTTCCAAAGTTAATGAACTGTGTATTTTGCTTTTGAGCTTTTAAAGAAAATGTTGCATCGTAGTATAGAAATCACTTAGTTAACTATTGATTTTCTTAAGGGAGTTTAGAAGCTATGACTTGAATTTATTATATTGTTTAAGCTGGACTCTTATTATTTAGAAATTCTTTTAGTCATGGCCACTTTGGCTTTGGATTTGTGTTTGATGGTTTTAGTTAGCTATTTTTGTCTTTTCAGTGGAATTGCCACCGAAGAAAAAAAAGTTATATACTCTTGTTGTTTAATCGAGTTTAAACTAGGCAAATCTTTCTATGACTTCTGATCAGTTATCTAAATTATTTTGATTACCTTTGTTTTATATTTTGAGAGAATTATACTACCATTAACTTTGAGTACAGATACTTTTTTTTCTTGTGGAAGCTTATGTAAATTCTGTCACTTTATGTATTTTATTTCAGATCATGTAAAGCATATTTAAAGCAAATTCCAAAATTTTAGTTTTTATGCATTAACCATTGGAGTTGGTTCCCAGAATTCTGAAGCTTAAAAAAAAAGCTTATAAGGGGGCTGGGGATTTAGCTCAATGGTTCCGTGGCCTGCCTTGCAAGCGCAAGGACCCCAGTTCAATCCCTGGTACCGAAAAAAAGAAAAAAAACTTATAACTAGATTATCAATTCAAAAATCAAGCTGATTTCATAAATTATTTTAAAGGGGAAGACTTTTGAGTGACTGTTACTCATTGAAAATATTTTAAATTGTATCTATGAGAAAATGAATTTTAAAAATATATTTATATAAAACATGTATTTATATATTTTTTTGCTTGTTTCTTATGACTATAGTAATTTATGTTCACTTTGGAGATTTTAGAAAACAGAAAAGCACCGGTAAGAAAATTAAGACAATTTAGAATCATAACAGTACTGTCAAGCTTTGCACTGCGAATAACTTGGTTCTGCAAGTGTTCCATAAGACGAGGATTGATTTCTAAGAAATTTTAATTTGATAAATGAGTAATGTCTTGTGAGTAGTATGTCATGGCGAATGTTACATGGTCACAACTGTTTTTTTCTCTGTCTCTGCTTTGCTGTATAAGTGCTTTGGATCATGAGCAGAATATATTATTCTCACAAACCAATTATTTCCTCTAGTCATAATTTACATTCTTGCAAATAGTTGTTCATTTTTCTTGCTCAGATTGTATTTATTCTGAATCCACATTTCCAACCTAAGATTCTATATACAATCTTAAATTTGTTGATGGCAACAGAGAAATACAAGAAAAGGAGCTAGAGTTAGGTACTTGGTTTAGGATCACATTACCCTTTAGTTCTCCCTTGAAAAAGTAATTGTAGGGCTGGGGATTTAGCTCATTGGTTCCGCCTCCTGCCTCCCAAGTGCAAAGGCCTGTGTTCAATCCCTGGTACCTCCGCCCCCCCCACCCCCAAAAATGTAATTTTAGTTATTTGTGGACTGTTGATTTATTTTGTGCATGTATGTATGTGCGTCCCTCTCTGCCCTTGACTGAAAGTGCCCTCTGGGCTCTAGCACATCTAGTTTTCTGGCTGATCACCCTTCTCACAGTTTTTTTGGCACTGAGCGAATACCTTTGACTTTTGACTGGCAGCACTTAAGAATGATTCTATCAACTAACAAGGTTTTACTGTAACTATATTTTTGACCAAATTAAATTGCTTCCAAGTAGTCTTATTTGTTCATTTGCTGTGAAGCTCACTCTGTCTTTTCCTGCAGAAAAATCTTATAGCAGCTTTCTATTTGCTATTCAAAGCAAACTTCAGAAAATGCCCCCCACAAAATGTATGCAGAAAAGATATATTGATTTGGCTTAAGGAACATCACAGCTTCTTAACAAATCAACATCAAGAAATATTGGTACCTGTGGCTGAGCATCTCTGAAAGTTGCTGCTTATTCCCTGAAGCCAAATGTGTCTTTAGTTAGTAAGTCCGTGGTATTTCATTCCTTGTAGCTGGCTAGGTCCCCTGGCTTGTCAAACCATGTGGTGGTATGTTTTTTAAATCTCTCTGCACTCTTTCATTCTTAAGCAAAATTTAAGGAGATCACTTGAGAGGAGAACCTTCTGTCTGCTGCCAGAGCCATAGATCTCTTGTTTATGTGTCATTCATTCTGTCAGACTTATTGGTCAACACCTTTTACCTCTATCATTTCTGAGCTTACCAGGGAAATTATAATTACTTCAGTGGGAGGAAGTGAGCCAGCATGTTACATTTTGTTTTTCTTTTTTCAAACTGCAAGAGTTCTTGTAAGAAAGGCAGACGTATGTGGTAGTATGTACATAGTTTTGATTTCCACCAGAATTTTGCTGAGGTAAATAGTTAACAAACTGGTTGCATAAATAGACCCACAATTATTCTGTACATTCATGGTTTATGCTTTTGCAAGTGTTAAATGATAATTTTCTGAAAGCTAAAATGTGTGATATATTTTATTTAACTTATTTAATTAATAGAGAAATCAGTAAGATTTTAGATTGGTTCAAAGAATATTAAGAACCTAGGCATTCATCAGCAATATAACAAATTTTTTCTGTTAGAAAATGTCTCACAGAGCCATTGATCTTGTGATTATCTGTTCTATCAGACAGAAATTATTTATGTCTCAATTGGATAAAAACCCACAGGTTAACAGTGACTTCACTGAGTCTAAGCTTTATCCAGAGTGAACAGTGAGTTGCTTGAGTACCTGTGCTTGGAGTGAGTGCCTGTTGTCTCCCTGTGTAGTACTCGAGTGACATGTCCAGCTGTTTTCCACATTTCTAAGTTTCAGATCTTTTTCTGATATAAATAGGGAAAGAAAAATGACATGATATTTGCTTTCACAAATAAGAAAACAAAGGAAAGGAAAAAAGATTAGGAAAAAGGAAGATTAGGCAAAGATGTTTTACTTTGTCAGTGTTTCATTTAAAAAATTTTTTGTCTTATTTCTGCAATAAACAGATTACTCCCTTTTGTTCTGATCTGTGATGTCTGGTGCTCCAAAAAGCAATGGAAAAGCTTAACTTGAATTTATGTCCCAAGCCTCGTGTTTGTCCCATAACTGAGTGGAAGGAACTCTGAGTAGAACTGTGATTCAGTTAATATTCAGCAGTTGACTTAGTGAATAATTTTATATTTTCATGTATTTGTGAGACTGAGTTCTGTTTTGAGATAGCTTTGAGTGTTAGAGGTATGGAAGGTGGCCATATAAATTTTGCTAGTAATACTAAGTGAGCTTTGTATTTACTCTGTGATGTAGAATCCTAGGCTTTTAGAACTGGGAAGATTTTAGACATCATCTTTTAATGAGAAAATAAGTGACTTGCTGGACTAATTCCAGGAAGAATAAGAATTAAAATCTGTTCTTGTCACTTCTGAATGGGCCTTGTCCCCTCTTCAGTGCATGAATAATTGTGAAGCATAGCTCTTAGAAAACTATAATCCTTATTTAATATTTATTGTGAGTTACTTTGGTTACTGTGCAAGGTTTTTAAATCACACACACAAAAAAATAATACAAGTGCAATTCCTGTTTTTGAGGGCTTAAGGCCCAGCTGGAGAGACTGCATTTTATTATGTTTTTCAAGTAACTCCCAACACAGGGAAAGATATTCAGTGAGTGATTAATGGGAATAAAGTGCTGTAGGAATTTATAAGAGAAAGTGGTCCCAGATGGAGGTGCTAAGAAGGCAAAGAACCATGCAAAACAGCACACAATTAAGGGCCTAAAGGAGCAGAGAACCACAGTTAGGAAACATTTGTTTTCCCAGGAAGGAAAATTTGGTACAGTACCACACTCAGTTTTACCTCACTGTCACTGGTGATATCATTTTTGTTTTGCTATTGATGTGATAAGTTTGCTTGGCAGTGCTATTAAAAGTTAATCTAAACTGAACTTTGGTTAGATTATTCATATATGTAGTTTTTAGCTGACCCAGACAACTGTCAGTATTTAGTTGATAATATTTGGGGTGGTGGCTAGGCATAATCCTGTCTAGGTCATACAGTAGGTAGAGACTTAAAATATGTATTTCCTGAAAGTCCTAAGGGCTGTAGCATTATGATGTCATATGTTAAATTTGTTTCTGTTGCTTGGGGAATAGCAAAATTGTAAAAAGGCAGTAGAAGAGTTAAGTATCATAGATAATTTGCTCAGTTTTCAAGGTCATTTTGTGTATTAATTTTAGCAGAAAGGTTAGCATTTTGATTGCTGTCTTTGTCAAGGTTAAAAGAAGCAAAAGCTAAAATTAATATTTCACAATTCTAATTGCTTTTGCTTGGTTCCTTAGCACATCTAATGTATCTTATTTTTAAATATTTAAAATTTCATCTCCTCTGGAGTAGAAGTGAAATAATTTAGAGTAGTAGAATTTTGTCAGTGATAGTTCCCTGATACCTTTTTAAAGGGGAGGGAATAGTGTTTCTTTTGTGTCTTTAGCATTAAGAAGGTGTCAGTTTCTCTAAGCACTGATGACGGGTGAAGTGAACATTTACAGTGTATTACTTTTGTGTTGTATGAGAGGTATGATTGATATTTTGCTTTTTCTTTTGTTTTTTTTTCTTTTGGTACCAGGGATAGAACTCAGGACCTTGCACTTGCGAGGCAGGCGGCAGAACCACTGAGCTAAATCCCTGGCCCCTGTTATGCTCTTTCTTGTTGGATAGTAACTGTTCTTTCTGAAAAAAAATTTCAAGTACGCATAAAGGCAGATTGAGGAAGGACAAGTATCTTTGTGTTTGCCAACATTCTAATGTAATAATGGGTCATGAGAGGTGGAAATGATTCAGGAGGATTTGAGGGTATCCCTTCATTTCTATAACTGGAAAATCTGTGACCCTATCCAGGGACAGAGCTAGGAATTACACAGTATAGGTAAACACATACCCAGAGACATGGAAATACTTTTGGATGTGCATGTATGTAATAAAATCACTAGTTCATGCTGATTCCTTCTCTTCTACCTCAGCATTTTAGTTGTTTGTTAATACTGTCCCTGGCCATGAGAAGTCCCTCAGCACCCAATACCCTCAGTGAAAGCACACTACTGTCAGTTGTCCCCCCGCCCCGTCCCAGGCCTCTGCGCATCTCCCAGACACCGTGTCTTCAGCCACCGCTCGCATTCCTTCTTGATGGGGCCAGAGAGGAAGACCAGATGGAGGAGGGAAGGTCAGGTTTGAATTCTCTGATAATTCACAGAGATACTCAGAGCCCATCACATTTTATTGAGAAATTGTTTATTTTTAAATTTCCTTTCTGGTACCCAGGTGTTTGCCCATTCTACCAGGATTGTTGGTCCTGATCATTATTTCACTGGAGAAACCTGAAGACGTGATTCCTTTCCCAAAGAGGTGTGTTCTCTGCAATCTACGGCAGTCTTTGCTGGAGAGAACAAGGTTCTCCCAGGGTCTGGAACTGAACTGTGTGTGTGTGTGTGTGTGTGTGTGTGTGTGTGTGTGTGCGCGCGCGTGTGTGCGCGTGTGTGTGCGCATGTGTGTGCGTGTGTGTGCGCGCGTGTGCGCTGTTTCTGCTGGTCCCTTGTTTATTTTTAAATGTGCAGAGAGGCTTAGCCATGGTCTTCTGGTTTTTCAGTTAGAACTTCTTCAGAGTGCATAGACACACAGAGTAACTTCCTGGTATTCACTCAGAGCCAAGGCTTGGTCGAGAGGACTCCACAGCTCCAGATGTCATCGTCTGAAAATGCCCCACTGGCAACTTCAGCCCCCTGGTGCCTGACAATGGAATCCTTTCTGGCCTCACACCTATCTATTGTCTTAGGCATTTTTTTTTCAGGGAGTAGAAAACTTGCCTTAGAGTAGCTAAACCAGGAATAGTTCTGAGGACAGAGGCAGGATAAACAGGGGACGGGAGTTCAGAGGAATGCACTTTTGAAGGTATGTTGTTAACTTACATTTATATGAAAATAGTTTTTTAAAACCACCTCTAAATCAAATTGAGCTTTATGTTTTCATTTTGATCAACAAGGATTAATTTGGAAATAAGCAATAATGGGTTGTTATCCATGTAAATTTCTATCCTAGAGATGATTGTTTAGCCCTAGGTGCTGAATTTGTATCAAAGAATTGTGATAAAATAATTTCTCATTAAGCTGGCAAACATTTGCAGAAAATGTCTCTAAATGGTCCTCTTGAACAATTAAAATTACTTTATTGTTGTTCTTATGTCTGACTCTAAGCTTGAGAAAATCAATCTTCTTTCGAGGTGGATAAAATCACAAAATGTGTCAGGATTATTCAATTATTTTATGTAAATGCAAACTCATTTACTGTGAGGAGAACCATACCTTTTAAAATAAGATTGATCAACACTTTTCTTAGAATTTCTTTCACTGAGATAATGAATATTTTTATTCTTGAAACATTGCATTTTATTCTTATTAAGGGCTTTTAAATCACAGTGGATTTATTGTGAGTAAATAAATCATTGGATGGGTAGTAGTTCTAAGTGGTTTTTCAAAGAGCATATAAGGGCTTGTAATCACTAAACAAAGGAGTACTATAGATTAGATGTGTTGTAAACTACACATGAAAGCAATGTCTTTTTTTATTATCTGTTACTCTAATGGAAAGAAAATGTTAATTTAGGGCAATGAAATAGGCCTCCAAGTATGATGGGTGAATAGACCATTAGGTTAATTAAAATGAGGATATGTATCACTGCTGTGGTGGAACTACCATTGTGGAGGAGACAGATTCATTTAGTGCTTGAATAGTAAAATTCACAATGTGTCACTCCCAGCCTAGATTTACTACAGAAAGAACAAGATTAATGGCAAGGGTAATTCAGTTTTGTTTCATTTACTTTTACCTGTCACGTTACTTGTCATTCTAGAGAGCCTGCCAGTTAAAGGCAAAAATTTATCCAATCTTTAAGAAATCAGTTAAGTGTAAATTTTGCTTTCCTATCTGTCCATCATTCCAGATGGATTATCTATAAAAACAAGATTAAATAATAGTGAAATATGAAGGCTTTGTAATACAGCATTAGAAAAATGAGTAATTTAAAGTTCATTGATTTGTGAAAATGCAGATGAAGTGACCCAGGAAACTTGTTCCTTATTCTTTTCTGTGTCTAATATTCACAAACCTGTTGGAAACTAATTTTGTATAGCTTGTTATCCCCTTGGCCAACTTGCTACTTGAATTTACTAAAGAATTCAGTGCCTCACTACCAAATGTAGTTCATAAAAGAATTTGTTTTGGTACTGCTGGAAATTGCGTCCATGGCCTTGAATATGCTAAGCAAATGCTCTACCACTGAGTTAATACTCCCACTTACAAAAGAGTTTTTGAGTGTTCTTTCTTTCCTATGAAGAATCTTAGCATAGTGCCAACTATGAAATAGCTTTTCACTACATGCCTTCTATTTTGATTAAAAAGGGTTGGCATGTGTTTAAGTAGATATTAAGTTCAATATGCTCTTGAACTATTCAGCTTCCCCCAGCATATATCTAATACAATATATTAATTTCTGCTCAGGTCTTCGATCCAGAATTGCAGCATCTGGTCTAATACTCAACCACTCTGATCATCACCATTAGCTCTTTGTCTGCCATTTGAAGTATGAGTGTATGCATTTAGTGATTTATAAAGCAAATGATAATAAGCCTAATAATGTATGTGATCAATCAGTTAATGTTTTACTGAATTCCAATTCTGAGCCTGGTATTGGAGGAGATACTTTCATTTGCATATGGCTTTCCTTGGGAGGTGTGTAGGATTAGCATATATTCAGAAAAGACTCAGTTTCTCTGAGTGTTATGAATTACAGAACTTTCAAGGGGGGCTGAGATCCTCTTTCTCTTGTTTTAGCGTGTTTATTCTGGGGAAGTGTTATTCTTTTTTTTGTTTGTTTGTTTTTGTTTTTTGTTTTTTTGGTACCAGGGATCGAACTTGGGTCCCTGTGCTTGCAAAGCAGGCACTGGAACCACTGAGCTAAATCCCGGGCCCGGGAAGTGTTATTCTTTTTTTGAGATGGCCTCACTATGTAGTTGAGACTGACCTGGAACTCACTATGTAGCCCAGGCTGGTCTCGAACTCACAGCAATCCTCCTGCCTCAGCCTCCTGAGTGCTGGGATTTACAGGTGTGTGCCACCACGCCTGGCTAGTAGGACATTTTTAATGAATTTATATATTTAATATTTTTGATATGAAAACATTACATTTGATATAGTAAAAACTTAATTCTTACTAGGAAGTGATCTTTACACTGTAATTGGATTTAATGTAGAATTTTTTTCTAAATAATTGGTTTAGAACATTTAGTAGGTCTCATTTTCCCCACTTTCTCCATGTAGGACTAATTTAATCTTATTAAAGAAAATGAAGAAATTGTGAAGATTCATTCAGCCTGAACCAGGACAGAAAGCTGTATCAATGAAGACAGGCAGCTGTAGGATGTGGAAACTCACCATCATACTTGTAATCTTGAACAGAAAATATTTGGTGTGGTCAGTTGCTGAGATTTGGGGGTTTTTGTTACTATGATACAATGGACTTTGGAGTAAGACAACCTGAGCTTGAGTGTTAATTCTGTTAGTTTGTAATTTGGGTTATTCAATGTCTCTGAGCCTGGGTTTCTTCATGTGTAAAGTGAAGACAGTAAAGCCTACCTCATAGTGGTCTTGTGAAAACTAAATTGGATGACTTCCATAAAATGCTTAGGATGGCACTCAGCACAAGAGGAGTGATAGAAGTTACTTCCCTTCCCACTGCTTTCCACCTCACCACCCTCACTAGTTATTCAAGTGTATGTTTACTTGGTAAAAGTCCTGTAGAAAGGAATTGTAAGATTAAGAATTAGAAAAATAGTCTTCTGAGATGAACCTTTTAGAGCTGCGATTTAAGAATTTCCTTCCAAAGAAAACCCAGGATGGTCTTACTGATCTCAACACGTTCCTGAACACTGATAAGTCAACTAGATTTCTGACTGAGCTAAAGGTGACTCAGAGGGTAGCAGCTGCGAAAATCCTAGGACCCTGAGGAACTATGCAGATGAAGATTCTGTTCTTCCTGGGATGCCTTCAGCTGGTGCAGTCTTGTCGTGGAGCATCGAGGTTTCAGTTGTGACCAGAGGCCAACATGGAGTCATGTCTCAACATGCCATAGCTGGCCTGTAGGCAGGAGAACTAGGCCTAATCATGATTTAATTGTGAAATGACTTTTCCCCAAAATCATGTAAAACTGCTTCTGACACACGCTGACCACCAAGGAAGATCTTCCTTGCTGCAGAGGAGGGTGTGAGGGCGCGCAGACCCAGAGACCTCTTCCCCCAGCTGTGAGGCCCTGATAGTCGTGGCAGGGTCATTCTCTTCCCTGTTCCGGTACATCTGATGCCACATGATGGGAAGGAACATATAATCCAGCATGGATGGCCTTTGTTGTGGCCTCCAAACTGTTCAGGAGGTGCGCTTCCTCAAATCCAAAAGAATAGTGTACATTTTGTGTATAATTAGAGATCCAAATGGCTTGATAGCTATCAGAAGGGGGATGGGGCTAAAAAGAATTTTCCACTGCTGGCAGTGAGGATCATGTTTAGTTTGTTGGAGTGCTTAGGTTAGTGCAAGTTGTTGGTGGGCTTTTGTAGAGCTTTTTGAGAACTGAGGAGTAAGCTGCTCGGTAGGGAATCGAACAGTCTCTGCATTTTCACAGAGGGCAGTACTTCTGACCACCAGCAAGAGGAGCATATTCTGTAATGCTTGTTAAGTTCTGTCTTCTTTTAGCAGGTTAAATATGATGATATCTACTGGATTTTAAATCTTTGCCATTATGAATAGCATCTTTTGAGAGTTTACTAATTTGAGTCTTTTCACAGGCCATGAGGTTGGCTATCAAGCCAGATTTTACTTTAAAAAAAAAATGCCTCTAAATTGAACGCTAAGGTTGACTTCTAGGCATAATTTCTGAAATCTCTCTGGGTTTGATTTACTAAAAAAGTAATATTATTAATTTTCTAAGACTGCTTCTAAGCTATGTTTTTCCTTGCTCTTGGATTTTCTGTATGAAAATGAAGGAGGACTCCTTAACCAAGTTTTATTGGGTAAGACCAATTTTATGAAGACTGATGACTTCTTATTCTGAATTTTACCCAAGCAATGTTTCAGTTTAACTGAATGGCTCATATAATTGAGTGACTATCTGGTCAGCTCCTTTATTAATTAGTGGCACAAATATAAAGATGTACATTGTTGCAGAGGGATTAGAATCAAGGAATCCCTCGCTCATCTCAAGACAGCTGAAAGTCTGTATTAAAGTATGACATGATCCATGAAAGAGAAGGAAAAGTCAGGATTTAGTTTAGCAATACAGCGAGGACAGGAGAGAAGGGATAGGGAAACAGGAAGCTCACACAGTGCTGTAGTTTTGGAAATGGCTTGTGGGAAGGGAGGGCAGTCAGCACACCTTACACGAAACCTTGGTTAGTAAGTGGCTTTGCTGACACAGTAGAAAGATGAGCACTCTTACTGATTGTCTTGTTGTGTAGCTGTCAGGGAAGACTGTGGCTTTCTGCGTCTGCTCTCACATCTCCTTCACCTGTTCCATCTTACTGAGACAGAGAAATCTTGTAATGCATGACTGTCAAGGGTGCTGCAATTAGTACTAAATCATCCTCACTCTCACAAAGTCTGGCCACAGAAGCTTTGGCAGATTTGTAAATATGCTTCCAGTGTTTGTGAATGTCTGGATAGTGTAGCAGAGCTCTCAGTGTGCTGGCTAGCTTAATTTAATAGTGGATTCAATATAATCAGCTTTTAAAAAAATTAGTTTTATTGGGTGCATTTTAGATATACATAATGATCACATTCATTATAGGGAATTTGTACCTGCATATGATGTCTCGGTGCTTATTTTTTCCCCACCCCCCTTTCAACCCCACTTCCCCTCATTTACGGAAGCTTTGCTCCCATTATTTCCTATCCTAGTCAGCTTTTAAAAGAGAAGTACTAGAAATCAAGATGGACTAATATTTTTTTCAGTTTGTAATCAACTTGGGTTAATTTTGAGGGTATGTACATTGTTAATATGATAACGGAACTCAGATCTCTTCATGAAACTCCTAAAAGAATTTTAAAACACAAAAATATCAATATGTAAAAATATGTATATCAAAAAGTTGGTATACTTAGGGTGCTTCCAGGGCCTGCTTTTCTGTCTTCACTGAATTGAATTAGCTAATTCTGGATGGCATACAGATGACAGTAATAAAACCATTTTGAAAGAATAGTAGATGCTAAATAAAAAATACTGATATAAGAGAAATAAAACTCCTGCCCGATCTGTTAGATGTCAAATATGCTGAGTTATAGTTCCACAGTATTGGGGAATGAAGTTGTTAACCAAAGGAAGAAATTAGAGTTTTAGTGGAAATAAGGAGAGAAGAGTAGCTTCTGAATTTCCAAGAGGGATCCTTAGTGGGCTTGACCCTGAGCCCCCTTTCAGGGGTAATTTGTATGTACAGTCACAGTGTGGGTACAACAGGGGTCAGACTGTGACCAACCTCTGGGCTCACAAGTGCAGCCCTCAGCTAATACTGAACCAATAGGGAAGCAGCTCACATAGCGAGGGTGCATGGGAGAACAAAGGCATTCTGGGAAGGGACTGTCCGGATGCTCTGGTCACCCGCCTGGTGACTCATGCCCATCTGGACTTCTGCACCAGGTGGTGCTCATTACAGTGTCGTTCCAAGTCACTGCTGTCCCTCAGGGAGGGGTGCAGGTCTGGCCACTGCATCTTCATCTTGAGCCCTGGTCTTCAGATGTGCCTCCAGCCACAGTTCTGATGACTGTTTTTCTGCTGACTTCCTTGAGAGCCTAGTCTCTCTCTGACTGTATATTTTTATCTAACTTAGATGCTTATGGTATTGTTTGGGAATTAAAACATTAAGAATTTAAAAATGCTGGAGCAGTGTGAAAGACAGCTATAAGTGCAGTGGCTATCTGCATTCAAGTACCCTCTCTTTCACTATTTAAGCACTCCAAATTGCCATTTTTTTTCCCAACACAAGGACAGTAATAGGCAATAGTGATAGTAATAGGCAATAAATGAGATATTAGGTAAAAAGGTGCTTAATACCTGTTCAGAGCATGTTTGTTTCCTTCAGCTGCAGAGATCTTCATCTTTGTTCCCAAGTGAGTCCGGAAGGTGGGTAAACATACAGGCGTGGGGAGAGAATTGAGATGTGTTATGTATGTGAACCACGTCCTCTTTGAATGGAATCAGCATTCACCGTGAACATGTGTCAATGAAATAAAAATAAAACAAACAGAAAACCTAGGTAGGTATGGGAACATGAATGTAATAGAAACCCTTTTTTATGAAAATAAAGGGAATTCAGAAAAAATAATTTATGGACTTTTAGAGTAACTCATTTGTTAGCAGTTTCATTTCTCTCCATTTGAATATGCTTTAGGATTTGCCAAACTATTGTTTAGAAACCATTCACAACTCCACAAGTTGCATCAGTGTTTTATCCTATTTGTCGAAAGGCCCAAGACTTTTCATGGCCTTGAGGAAAATGAGGTTAGTTGCTCCCTGTTAGTGCCATCAGAACTAGTAGACAGTCTTCCCTGCTGCATGGCCCACCCAGTGGGGGATGTGGCCGGGTCTGCAGTGCTTTTTTCTCCTGGCTGTTCTCTGTGACTTGCCTGGACCCTACTGGCCTAGAAGGATGTCCCTCGAGACTGCTGGAGAGAACCCCACCCCTCTACAGGCTGCCCTCTGCTTTCCTGCGGGGTGATGTGGGAGTCACCCAGCACCCTAAGGAAGTTTCCAGTCCTTCTGTTCTCTTCTGACCTGAGAACTCTGATGTCAGCTCTTTGCTTGTCACCAGTTTCTGATTAATCCAGATATAACTGCTTTGGAGAACAGCAGGTAGCAGTTGAGGAAATTGTGGCCTGACATCCCCCGCCATGTGTACTCTTTAGTTTCTGGTCCTTTGTGTTGCATGGTAGTATTGTTTCTGTCAAAGCAGGCTTGTGCTCCAGTGAGAAGAGCTAGCCTTTTCAGGATGCTAAGGCAGGCTTGGCTTTGGGGATGATTGAAGAGTTATCTTCTGAGTGGTAGAGTAGTGGAAGGAAAAACACTAGACAGGAAATACAGAACTGCCTTTTAACTCTGGCTTTATCACTGATTTTCTCAGTTAGAAAACAAAGAACTAGAAGTGGTAGTGTACATTGTAGTCTCAGCTACTTGGGAGGCTGAGGCAGGAGGACCACTTGAGCTCATGCGTGTGAGACCAGGTTAGGTAAAATGGTGATACCCCCATCTCAGAAATCGAAACAAAGAAAATGAGTGAGATTAGGCTAGATTGTATCTCTGGTTCTTTCTGTCTTTAATATGTCCTTTGAGTTCTGTGATTCAAAACTTCGGAAGATAGAGGGCAAAAACCATGCTATGACTTTTAAAGCATTGTAGAGATCTCAAAACCTTTCAGGCCTTCTTCATGTCAAGTCACTGAAACCCGCAGAAGTACTAGGTATTAAATAACACATTTTCAGTCCTCATAGACTGCCTTCCTCACCTTGAGGTAGTGATGATTTCATCTCAGGTGGGTTTGTTGGCTGGTTAAAGAGAACTGTGAGCCAGGTATGGGAGCAAATGCCTGTAATCTCAGCATTCTGGGAGGCTGAGGCGGGAGGACTGCAAAGTTAAGTGCAGCCTGACAACTCAGTGACTTAGACCCTCACTAAATATAAAATATAAAACAGGGCTGAAGTGTACTCAGTGTGAAGACCCACAGTCTGGACCTCGGATCAGCATCCCTTACAGCCTTTGGAAGGCTCTTCCTGATCTGGCCCTGCCTCATCCTCTCTAGTCATACTGGCCTTGAGTTCTGAAATGCAGAGAGTTTCCTCTGACAGCAGCCTGGGGTGAATTTTGCACTTGCTGCTCTCCTTGCTCACATAGGGCCACTTCACAGACCCGGCTGACAGGATTATTTACCCTTTCTATACCCACTCACGGTACGTGTACCTCTCCCTGGAGCACTGGCCATGGTGCTGATGTCATGTTTATTTGTGTAGTTATTTGATTAATTGTTTGTTTCCCTAGTATAGTGTCATCTCCATGAGATTGTAGTTCATGCCTTTTTTTGCTGTCTTCTGTATTTCTAGCAACTGACTTAGTGACTACAGATACATGGTAAGGGCTAAGTATATATCTGTTGAATGAATGAATGAGCCAAAGCTACCAAAATGTCTTGGCTTGGAATAATAATAACAGTAACAAGGGCCACAAGAACAGCAGGTGTTTATGAAGTGCTTCCTGTGAGCCAGGCATTATTTTCCTGCTCTTAGCCTCATTTATATCATCATCATTTTCAAATTCAGCGCTGCCTGGACTTTAGAGTAGTTACTATGTGGTAGCACACATTGTGTGAACTACTATGTATGTTATTCATTTGGTGTTAACAGTGTGCTTGAAGGAGGGATGTTAGCTGTCAGCTTCAGGGTCCCTGTCTCTGCCATACACCAACAGAAACTCAGACAGATATGAGTCAGACAGAAAGGAACTTTATTGAACCTGGGTGGTCACAGCTGACAATGCTCAGGTTCTCTGAGAACAAAGGGCTGTTGGCTTATTAGAGTTTTAGCTGCCAAAGGGGGAGGACTGATGAGAAGAAAGGAACAGTCCTGCTGTGGAAATTAAAACTTGGAGAATTTTTTAATGTCTGGCCTGTTATCATCATCCAGGCATGGGCCCTAGGATCCCTATCTGTGGCAGCTGTGCTCTGTGTAACATTTGGGAATGTTACAGAAAGAGCAAGAGCTTTGTGTGGCATTTGTCGCTCAGATCAGCGTAACACAGTGTACCTTCGGTTGTGTCCACTATGATCATAGAGTGTTGTGCATATCTTGTGACTTATGTGGACTGCCAAGGGTCTCATACCCTGGAAGAATCTTGTGTGTGCCTCTCAATTCTCCCTCCTGTGGGGGAGAGTCTACCGCTATGACATAAATAGAAAATGTCAGCTGCCCTTCCTATAGTGTTAGCCTGTTTTGGAAGTCAGAAGCTAGTGACGCAGAAGGTGGCAGCAGGGAGGACCCATTCTGCTGAGGGTCAAGCAAGAGAAGTGGCTGGATCAGGCTTCCGGTAGCAGCAGCAGCAGCCGCCACCTTTGATTTCTGTGTGGTCACCATTGTTATCTGTCTGGCGTATGTTTATTGCTGGTTATCAGGGTTGTCTCTGAAGAGCCTGTTTAACTCACTCCTTGTCCCAAAGTGAAGGGCCACCCCAGAGGACGCCCCCAGCGTGCTGAGGATCGGATCCCTCCTGACCATCGGCTTTCAGTCTGACAGCAGGTACTTTCAAATGGGAGAAGGTCACGCGAGGTGAACTGTTGGCATTTTCCAGTGGGCAGCTGCTCACCATCCCCAGTATAAGAACACGGCTGAAGCACATTTTATGGTTTTGTCACCATTACAATGAGAAGGCCCAGAAAATTCAACCTCTGATACTGACTGTACTGTGGAAAACGTGAAGAAGCAGGTAGAACAGTGTGACCTTAGGACATGAAATCTCTAATCAGAGTGCACCAAAAGTTAAATATTTGACTTACTGAGTTTTGGAGAATCAAACTGTTTTGTATGGGCAGTATGAAAACAGTAGATTTTGACCTGGATTCAGAATAAGCACTAAGATTCAGGGTCTTATGTACTTTTAATAGTTTAATGTATTAACAGGAAGAAAAAAATCAATTTTCTCACATATTTATTGGTAACTATTTAAAATAGCACTATTTGTATTTTTATTTCTTTTTCTTTTTTTACTTTTGGTACTGGGGATCGGAACTTGGGTCCTTGCGCTTGCAAGGCAGGTGGTGGAACCACTGAGCTAAGGCCCTGTATTTTTATTTCTGTTTTGAAATGGTACTAATTTGTTATGAGATGCTATTAAGACTAGGATATTATTCTAAATTTTAAGCAGGCCTTAACTGCATGAGATTATGGACTTCCCCTGTCTGCATATGGATGCACTTCTTTTTTATACTCTTATCTCTCCAAACTTTGCTCTTTTGTACAGTTGCCCCATCTGGAGCTTTGTCTCTGTTTCCAGTATTTTGGAGGGTGAAAATATAGTAGGTTGTTAAACTGACCTGCTGGCAAGCTTTCTGTTTTAATGTAAGCTCAGTGTAAGAAATGCAGATTGTCTTTGAACAGTGTTCAGTGAACTCTTCCTTTAAAACAGTGATGTGAATGGAGTTGTATTGTGCAGTGTAGCATTTTCTCAGAACTGTTTCCGTGTTTTCTTGATCTCTTCAGTTACATTCTCTGAGTATTTGCAGATAGTCACTGCTCTTTCTGGGTAACCCTTCAGATGGAAGCATAGCTGATGGGGTGGAATAATGTGTAGAGAGCAAAGAGAAACTGTCACATTTTGAGAAAACTGAAACCCCAGAGTTCTGCTTTAATTTTTTTTTTTGTACCAGGGATCGAACTCAGGACCTTGCATTTGTGAGGCAGGCAGCAGCACCACTGAGCTAAATTCCCAGCCCTCTCTGCTTCATTTTTGAAAAGTATTGGTGTGAAGTTATGATTATAGCAGCAGTCAGCCCCCACGTGACATAGATTCATAGTGTTAGATATCAGGGACATTAATTTTCTCTCTGTTCATTGTGTAGTCTTTCTAGTCCCTTGGAATGTCGACCTGCCTTTGTCCAGGGAGCACTTGCTCTGGCAAAGGTGCACTGTCAGGGAACTGTGGCCTGTGGGAAGGCCAGCACAATAGTGGAGCGAGGTAGCTCAGGCCGAGGAAGAGCAGGAGAGGCTAGGGGAGGAATTCAGTTGGATGGGAAAACAGTACGGGGCTGTTGGCGAAGGAGGCATTACAGAGGAACGAAAGGGGAAGTTGGAGAGAGAGAAGCCAAAGCAAAACAAGTGATGGGCTAAGAACAGGTAGAATGGGGTCAACGTAAAGGCAAAGAAGTATTCATAAAAGAGCAGTTCAGTGAGAGTAGAAGACACAGTCGGGTTGCAAGGAGAATGAGGTCAGAGAGAGGTGAAGTCGGAAGAAGGGGATTGGCCTGTGACCTGTGCTTGTGTGTCACTGTGAATGGCCGCTGCTCTGTTTGTGTGGTAATTGAAATCACAGCAGTGTAGGGCAGGTCAAGGGGCTGTTGGGTGCTTCACAGTTCCTGAAGACGAATGGATTAAAGAGTCATAGTTAAGCTGAATTAGTGAATCATCTAATCACTCTGTTTTCCTTTGGAAAAATTAAGCATATTCTTGGTTAAGAGAATTTCTTTGTGTAACCATAATGGTTTATTACAAAACTGAAAAGTTGATATTTATGTATTTTGTTCAAGATACGAGAGAGCAAAGAAAACCTAAAATATTAAAAATTATAAGGTATTATATAGCAGCTTTTGCTAGCATTTATTGTACAGTGTTGATTTGTGCTGTGGCTGAATCTGAAATCACCCCTCAAGCCGCGTGTGTTTGGAAGGTGATTAAACTGTGGGGTGCTATGGTTGAATGTATAGTTAGGAGGCAGAGTGGGCCCCTGTGGGAGGGAGCATCTCCCTCCCCAGCTCGTCCCTCCTCTCCCTGCTTCCTGGACAGCACGATGTGAGCAGTTTCCTCTGCCAAACTGTTCCTGTCTCGGAGCCTGCTCTCCAAGGAATGTAACCATGAACCAGAATTAACCTCCCTCCTCCAAGTTGCAGGTGTTAGGTGTTATGTCGCAGTGACAGAAGAGTGACCAAGACTCGTTTGAATCGTGCTGGTGAGCTCTTCTTTTGACCCAGTGATAGTTTAAAACTGGAAATGGGGCCTTTTAAAACCAGTTATTCTAGATCCTGCTGTCATTTGGATGACTTTGAAGTGAGCTAGAGGGAGGGGCCTCTGTGGTATATTTAGAGCTGTCGTGTGAACTTTGCCAGGTGGGCAGCGTTCTCCAAAGGGGTCCTCTGTGTGGAGAGCAGTCTTCCTTGGTCAGCCATTCCTGTCAGAGCAAGGTCTGCCTTGGAGTGGAGATGACCCTCCTGTCCCATCACTTACCGTTTGCTGGGTTCCTAGCAGGGTGTATCGTCCTTGCTTGTTACATTGTAATAATGATGTCTTTCAAATCCTTCTAATTTGTATGTTTATGTTCCAGATCATTCTATTCAAGGGAATAAGAGGATTTAATCTGTATGATGTCTTGGAATGTTCAAATCTCAGAGCAACTAATTCGGTATATAATAGGCAAATATGAAAGTGTGTCCTGTTTTGCTAGATTGAATGTAAAAAAGGACAGCTGAAGAAAATTATTTTGCTTAAAATAAAGCATACTTTTAAAAGTTTGCTTTGGAGAACAGAAAGCAATTGCATTGTAAGTATGTATAATTATCTGCCTTCCTTCCCGGCCTCTTTGGGATCAAATTGGTTTTCTCCAGGAAAGGCACTTATATGCGGGAGGCCACTTTTTGCTGAATTACTGTGCACGGCATGCAGTACATCCTACAGACCTAAAACCGGAGATGCACTGCTATGATTTATAATGCCCATTAATTACAGCTTTGTATTAAAGGCTTTTAGTTTTCTGCTTCAGTACACCTAACTTCTCCCTTTGAAGAAGAATTGCTTCCATTAGGTTTTATGCTAACTGGTGAATCCTGTCTTTTACAGTCCCATCAGAGGTACTGGGTGCAGGCAGTGCTTCTCAGTTGGCTTTAAATACTCTTTGCCAAAGCTATTTAACACTGGATGGCGATGAGCTAACTAGAAGGGATCCCAGCCTGTGGGGAGCGTTAATCACGAAGTATTTACTCTGCAGATGTTCACTGTCCTCACGTCTAGGGCGGCCTCTGTGCCGGGCCTGCTGTGCAGTCCCCAGCCCACTTAGGGGCTGCTCTGTGGCTTCCCCGGGGCTGCTTGGGAAGCAGAGCTGCTCCGGCTCTGCCCTGTAGGATTAAATACCGGCATGGATGTATTTCAAAGGCTCCTGGTTGAATCCAGTATTCAGCCAAGACTGGAAACACAAGTCTGTTTTGTTCTCTTGGTGACTTTCCCCTTGAAAAGTTAGATTTCTGCTGCCCTTTGTCCTGAGCTTGATATTTCTTCCAGAAGTACAGAATATGACTAACTAAGACAGTTGGGCAAAAGCAGCTTGTGTTAGTGTCTCTGTGATAGTCTCGTTCTGTATTCAGGGCTTCCCCTGGCGACTCCCCTAAACATTATAACTTCACTGCACCTACTCTTAATCTGAAGTATGTCTTGTTTAAGTGCTTTTTGCTAAACTTTTTCATGAGCACATTAAGAGACCAGATCTGCTTTTCAGGGACATTTCGCCATTCCCCTGCCTGTGAATATTTAAAATCACTTTTAACTTAGAAAAGTTTTAAAATTAGGATTGTAGTGTTTTTCATCACACCTTTCTTCTTGTACATTGTTCATTGAACTTCATTTTGGGTAGATTTTATCTGTGTGAAAGATTTATAAGCTTACCCATCTGTTCTTTAAGGAATGAAGCATATAGATCGATCTTGTGCAGCATTGGATTGTCCTTTGAAAATAGGTTTAAATTTTGCTACCCACTTCTGCTTCTTTTATCTTTTATGTGAAGATATTTGGAAATAGTTTACTTGTTCCTAAATGATGTTGTGAGTAGTTCTGAAAGGGGACAGATACTACTGCTGTGTCTTTCATGTGTTCCCTCTTACATTCAGATCTCGCCATTGTGTCCTGAAAGGTAGGGCCTTTTAGAGGGGCCCAAGCCCTGCAGGCTCCTCCCTCCTTCGTGGGATTTGGTGCCCTCGTAAAGGGACTTGCCAGAGGAGTGTTGGTCTTCTGCCCCTTTGCCATGTGAATGGACACATGGTGCCCTGTGTTCAAGGGAGCAGAGGTAGCAGCCCTCAACGTGCACTAAGTCTGGTGTCCATCCTGGGCCTTCTAGCCTTGAGAACTGTGAGAAGTAAGTTTTTGCTCTTTTTGCTGTACCAGGGATTGAACTCAGGACCTTATGCTTGCAGGGCAGGCTTGGTGCCACTGAGCTAAATCCCCAGACCCCAAGTTTCTGCTCTTTCTAAATTTCTCAGTCCCAGATACTTTGTTGTTGCAGTACAAAATGACCTAAGACAACTATTGGCGATAGTGTAGCAGCTATTGTGTCTTCAGAGCTCACTGGGTGCTCATGGATTGTAAGTGCTTCACTTACAGTTGGAGCCTCTCACAGACCTTCTGAGGTGCACAGTGCAGTGCGTTCCAAATTACAAGTGGGGAGAAAGTGGAGCATGGTATGTAGAGGAGCCCAGGTTTGCTTGCCGCCAGCGCTGAGCTTTTAGCTGTGCTGTTTACCCTTTATTTATTTTCTCCTCTCTGTACTTCATTGCCAGAACATTCTGGCACAGAGCTCCTGCTGGCATAGACTTCCTTCCCTCAGAGAACTGCTCTGACTGGCTTTGTCTCAGCCTCTGCTGTCTTCCTCCCAGCCCGGAGCATCAGGTGTGGAGCCGTACAGGAAGCTTCACCATGTTGTGTGTGGTGCTGTGTGGAGGATGGAGACTGGCCTGTGGAGGGCATTGACATCTCCTTGCACGTGGACCTTTGGTTGGGTTGGCGACCATATTCTCTTCCATTGTCCTCTTCCTTTTTGTTCACCCATATCTCCCCCTCTTTTTATTTTTTTGTGCTCTCAGCTTCACGTTATTCACACATCATACAATTCATCCACTTAAAAGTACACAATTTGATTTTAATACATTCACAGAGTTGTTCAGTTGTTAGCAGTCTACCCATCCCCCCAGGGCTGGGCAAATGCTAATCTGCTTTCTTACTCTGTAGATTCGCCTGTTGTGGACATTTTAAATAAATGGAATCATATGGTCTGTAATTGTGACTGTTTCCTTTCATGTAGTGTAATGCTTCCAAGGGTTATCCATGTTATAGCATGGGTCCGTGCCCTATTCCTCTTATTGCTCACTAATATTCCACCGTGTGCGTATACCAGAATCGTGATTGTGTTCTGGCCTCTACATTTCTTTTCTCTGATCCCAGCCTTCTTTTGACTGCTACTGTGAAGGCCATGACCCTCAGTCACGCAGGACAGGACAGGCAGAAAAGGGAAGAGGTTTTCCAAAGTTGAATGGCTGCTTCTACACATTTATCATATTTTTATTGTGTGCCAAGTTTTAAGGTATACACAAATATAAAAGGCATGGCCTGTTTTCTTAAGGAATGTATGATCTTTTAGGAATGTTGAGATATGGAGAAGTTGTGTGCCTTAATATAATATAAGCAGAGTCAGGAGAGAATTGTTTCTGCTTGTGATTTGTTGCTGCCAGTCCTCCTGGCTCCTAACCCCTCCCCCACATGTGTTCGTTTTACCTTACCTCTCACTCGCTTTGGGTCTTTCAAATAGTTTGCCAACTTCTTTCCTGCCCCTTCTCCCCAGTGAATTTAAATATTAAAAGTCATTTTCTAGCAGAATTTTTCTAGCTTAAAACTAATAGTAAAATTTTATCAGAATCTTGCAAGTCATAGGTCATCATGGATTTAGAAATAGTGTCAGTACCAGGTTATAGAGAAATGTCCAGAAATGGCGAAACACATTCAACTGCAAAAATTGTGCAATGTAATATCCCGCTTAATTCAGCTGAAATGAGATTATAGGCAGTTTCATGATGGTGAGCCTTGCAGTGTCTGTGTACCCTGATAAGTGCTGCATAAAACACCAGTTGTAGCTGCTTCAGTGAACTACAGATCCACAAGAGAAATTCTTTTTAGGATATTTCAAAATACCATTCATCTGCTCCAGTCAGGTACTTAGGTAGTGTGTCACACCTTCCTGTTTGTTACTGTTACTTAGCGTACCATATAAATATATTCGTAATGTAACATCATTGTATTTGCACTATGGCATGATTAACTGTGAGAGATTAATGTTCAGTGGTGTCTTTAGGGTACTCTGCTGAAAACTGTGTTGGCTACCCTGTTTGTTGGGTTAGACATCATGGATGATAAGTAATTTGATTATGTGATTTAAAAGATTATACTAAACAGGGAAAATGTTACTTAATAATTTTGTGAATGAGTTGAACTTGAAGAATTGTATAAGTAGAATAGGAAGGTCTGTGCTTATTGTCCAAAGGTATTCTGGAGGGCGAGGGGAGAAATTCAGTGGATCCCAGAAGTTTGAGTCCAGCCTGGGCAACATAATGAGACCCATTGCCCCCTCCAGTGAAACAAAACAAAACAAAACAGGAGAATTTCATGAAACTCAATTTCTAGGTTTTTTTGGGGGGGATGATAGATTAGATATTGCTTGCAGATAGTACTGAATAGTTACAGTTTAGAACATATGTGATATTAAAATAGTATAACCTTGAGAATTGAAAGCATAAAAACTTAAAATCCCTAAAAAACAACCTTTCTTTCTTCAAAGTAAATCAGAATGCCTTCTGTTTGTATAGCATTTGTTTAAAATGCAGGTTTTAAAATGTCACATTCACAGTTTTGTTTCATGAGTGTCCAAGATGTATACAACTTGAAGTAGCAGCGGCAGCAGCAGCAGCAGTAATAGCAATTAGTAGTAGAGGACTGCAGGTCTCACAGGCTGATAGAGAGGAAGCTGGAATAGTGGGAGTGGGACTGGCCAGAGACTCTAGTGGAGAAAGACAGTTTTTAAAGCCAGGTAATGGCCTCTGCGGAACATATGGCCAAATACCCTAGTGTCTGTACCTGATAAACAGCATTTTTAGAGTATCATAAACCCCGTTTGTGTTGTAGACCGTTTGCACCTATATAGTGTTAGTCTTTACTCATAAGTAGTACTCAGTATGTCAGTGGTTGTTCAGAATCATGTATTACACTAAAATAAAAATAAATACTGAGAGTTAAAGCTGATGATGTGTGTACATTTAGTCCTGACAATGCTGTGAGAGGTAGAGATGTCTTGCTTTACAAATGAAATCGACGCAGAGAAAAGGTCAACTGCAGTAATTTACCAAAGGTAACTTAAGCTTGATTAATCCTATTATTTTTTGTTCTTGAGCACTGTCATGCTATTCGAACTTTAAAACATTCAACTTTACTTATTTTTCTTAAATTATAAATTACTATATTTTTAAAGTCACATAAGTAAGGAGTATATTGCCTTTTTAAAAAAATTTAATTTTAGTTTATTAGTACATGTGTGTGCTACACGTTTACTTTCCTTGTGGAAAGTCGGTACATGTACTGACATATCCTTATTCCCTTTTTCATCCTCTTCCTTTCCATCCTTTCCCCTCCCCCCATCTCTTGATCTTCTTTCTTTTTTTCCCTTTTTTTGGTATGTGTTTGCAGTACATAATGTTTGCCTTCCTTGTGTAGAGTTGGTGCATGGACATAGTACCTCCTTTTTTTTTTAACCCCTTATCCCTTCCATCCATCCCCTGCTCCATCTCTTGATCCTGTTCCCTTTGAGAAAGATCTCTTTCTCTCCCTCGCTTCCTATTATTTATCTGTTATTTTGACTCTGTTTTCTTATATAAGAGAAATCATGTGATATTTGAACTGTGATTTATTTCACTTAACATTATGATCTCAAGGTTCATCCATTTTCCTACAGATGACTCAAGTTTATCTTTATGGCAGAGTAGTATCCATGGCCTGTAAATACCACACTTTCTTTATCCATTCATCTGTGGTGGACATATGGGCTGCTTCCAAGATTTAGCTGTTATGAGTTGTGCTGCTATAAACATGAGTATGCATGTGTTGCTGAAATGTGATGTCTTTAACTCTTCTTAGGAAGACACCTAGAAGGGGTATAGCTGGGTCACATGGAATATCTAGTTTTAGTTTTTTGAGCAGTCACCATATTGATTTCCAGAGTGGTTGTACAAGTTTACATTCCCATCAACAATGTAGGGAGGGTTCCTTTTCCCCCTGTAGGATCTCCAGCATTTTTTATTGATATCTTGGTGATGACTGTTCTTTCTGGGGTAAGATGGAATCTCATTGTTGATTTAACTTGAATTTCTGTGATACCCACTGATGTTGATCATTTCTTCATGTATTTATTGGGAATTTGTAGCACTTCTTCAGTGATGTGTGTATTCATTTCTCTTGCCAATTTTTTTGGTTGGGTCTTATTTCTCAGTGTACTAAACTGAAATCAAAATGGATGAAAGAACTAAATATTAAACAAGAAACACTTAACTTGTTGGTAGACAAGATAGATACAACCCTTGAAGTCTTAAGAGTAAGCAAGAACTTTCTAAACAGAACCCCAGTTGCATAAGCAACCTCAGTTGCATAGTTCTGAGGATCAACATATGGGATTATACTAAGTTAAGAAGGCTTCTGCACAGCAAAAGAAACAACCAACAGAATGAAAAGACAGCCTACAGAATGGGAAAAATTATTTTTCCAGCAATTCCTTAGACAGCTCATCTCTAGAATACATAAACAACTTAAAAAATTAGAACCCCCTCAATAACAAGTACATTTCATGATATGTTCAAAAACTGATATTAGATAAATGTGCTCTAGTAGTGGGATTTAATTCTGACTTGGTAAAAATGTATGTTTTTCATAGCTGGAAGTTTGTAAGTGAACTTTAGAGAGAGCAGTTACATTAAAAGTTTTTTGATTTTGGAGCTAGTTCTGGGTTTAAGTCTTATCCTGCCAGTTCCCTTGGGAAGCTTCTTAATGCCTCTGGATCTAAATGTCCTCATTTATGAAGTAGCTTTGAGTATCTTCATGGTTCTATTATTGGTTCTGTCACTGTATTAGAGAATAAAGAGTATCAAACATTTATTACAATAAAAAGTTTTAGTCATTGTCCTAAAAATGGGAAGAAATCTCATGAATTAAAAATATAACAATGAACTGATTTATTTAGAATGTTTGTTGATAATTAAGACCACTAACTGGCGGTCTGTTTTATATCGTAGTGCATTTGAAGTTGATTGAGTAGCCATAATTACTTGATTAGTGTGTTGTAGACTGTCAAAAAATGCACCAAAATTTAAAAATCTTTCAATATTAACATGGATAGGAAAAGTTACATGACGACTGCTTTTATTCATAGCCTTTTCATGATTCATCTTGTTTCTCAGGTCTTGAGCAGAGAGAGGGGTAATGATTTTTTTTTTTTCCCCTGTGTGAATAGCAGATAATTTGCAGCTGTTCCTTGGAGGTTTTTAAAAGCTGTATTTTTAAGTATAATCTAGAATGTTATTAGTGATTTACATGAGGGGAAAAGTTTTTCCTTTGTCCCCTCCTTTTGCAGCTGGATGTATTATCTAATATACACTCGTGACCTTTAAGGAACATTCTGGGGTACCACTGTTGATTATGAGCCTCGCGTGGCTGTGGGAATAGTAGATAAAGAGCTGACAGTGTTTTAAGGGTGTGTGTATGGTGTCTCCCTTCGCCCTCCCTTGCTTGAGGAAACACTTTTGTCTTTGAAAATCCTGCGAATAAACGTGATGCTTGGTCAGCAGCTGCATGCTAGACAAGGTAAGAGTAATATAACCACGTGTGGACTATCATGAAGCCTGAAGAGAAGCTAAAACAAGGAAGTGTCGTATCTGGCAGAATATGGTCATTTCTATTATAGGAGAAATACTTGTGGCATTCAGAGGAAGGATAAACAGTATCTGGATGAAAGGGCACAGAAGGTGTCACGGCAGAAGAATGCTTCTGAGGGAGGCACAAGGTTTCTGCATAGGTGGAAGGAATGGAAAGAGTTAGGCAGATACTTCAGGTAGGATACTTGAGGTGGCTTGAAAATTAGAGTCACAGATGCATGACCTGTGTTTAGGAAGTGGCGGAGGTTCGCTTGGAAGTGAGGAGAGAAGGAGATGAGCAGGGGACACTGAGGGGACTTTTAAATCTGAATGCTTCTGTATTTGACTCAGGAGATAACAGAAAGCTATCATTTTTAAAGTTAGTCTTTTCACCTTTAAAAATTTTTTGTATACCTTTTTATTTTGAAGTGATGGTACATATGCAGAAATTGAACACGTATCAGAGGAGTCCTTTGTACCCTTTACTCAGTTTGCCCCAATATAAATATCTTATGTAACTTTATTACAGCAGCAGGTCTAGGAAGTTGACGTTGGCACAATCTTCAGAGCTAGTCAAGTTTGTTTTACATTCGTGTGTGTGTGTGTGTGTGTGTGTGAGCACACGCACGCGCCTTTCATCTCTTGGTCTCTGCACTTCTTGCCCCCCAAATCTCTGGCAACTATGAATTTGTTCTTCATTTCTGTGGTTTTGCTAGTTCAAGAATGTTGTATAAATGGATTACATATTATGTAACTTGAAGACTTTCTTTTTCTTTTTTGTACTGAGGATTGAACTCCGGACCTTGCACTTGTGAGGCAGGCGGTGGCACCACTAAGCTAAATCCCTGGCCCATTTGAAGAATTTTTAAATCTTGAAATAATCAATAGATTCTTAGAAAGTTGCAAATATAGTACAGAGAGATCTCTCCCATAAATTCTTTACTTAGTTTTCCCCAAACCAGGAAGGTGACATTGCTATAGTCTGCATGTTTAGTTCTGTGCTGTCTTATCACAAGTGTGGACGTGCATAGATTTGTTTGACCACCTTACAGTAGAGATACAGAACTGCTACAGCACAGCGAAGACTGCCTTCATTCTGTCTACCCTGAATAGTCCGCACCCTTCTTGCTCCCACTCCCTCCCTAATTGCTAACCCCCAGCAAAACTTTAACTCTTTTTCGTATAATTTGATCACTCTAAGAATATTACGTATCCAAACTCATGACGTGTAACCTATCCAGACTGACTTTGTTATTCTTCAGCACACCGCCTTGGGACCCAGTCATATTTTAGTATATATCAGTAGTTGTTGCTTTTTTTTTTTAACATCACTGCACAGTATTAGTTTGTTTAACCTTCATCTGTTGGAAGACATTGTCTTTAGTTTTGGCTATTATGAGTTAAAGCTACGTATCAACATTTATTTACAGATTTTTGTGTGAATATGGGTGGTTTTGTGAGCGTGCGTGTGCACATGTGTGTGTGTAGTGTATGCCCAAGAGTACAGTTGTTGGGTCTTCACTGGGTGGCCAGGTGAGAATAGGACACGTAGTAGATGCCTGCATAGGTACGGGTGGGAATGAGAACGGAGAGACGAAGACAGAAATTTGGGTGTCGGTATTGGGTGACTGAAAGGTCAGAATACTATGGACGAAAATAAGTACCTTTGGGTTTTCTTTTTAATGTAGGGAAAATGATGAGTTTGATTTGCAGTATGATCACTTTTACTGCAGATGGATTACTTAGACGAAGGTTTCTAGAAGGAAGCTATAAATCTGAGTCTGTACTTTAGTAAATTAAGGTTAGAATAATCTGAAAATCAAACACAAATATAATAATTACATTTTTTTCTTGGGGGTGGGCAATAATAAGCCAACAATGATGTAAGTCAGAGATTTAGAAGAAAACCCAGGACAGACAATTTAATAGACATTAGTGGCCAGCAGTCACATCCTATAAAGATTAAAGAAGGTAGGGATAGAAGACATGCAGTGAAGGCAGTTTCTGTACTAAGTCAAAATCCCAAGACATTGAGATGTAAATGTGTACAGTAAGTTTTGACCATTTCCCCACTTTTTAACACAGGAAAATCAGCATGTTTATGTAAAGGGATCGACGGACAAGTGGGGCATCAAAGACTTAAGATGCTTATGAGAACAAATTGCCTCAAAGCTGCCGAGCAAGTGTGCAGTAGCAGGAAGCCAGATGTGAGGGGCGTGTTAGGGACATTACTGAGACAGGAGAAGGCATCAGCTCTGACCAGATGAAGCAACTTTGCATGGACAGAGGATGCTTGGAAGAGAAAGGTGTGCCAAACAGATTTTTTTTTTATGAGGAAGGCTGAGGACCAGTATCAGATGGATCAGATGGCCTCCTTGATCCTCTCATAAAAGTAGGTGTCTTTTATGAGATGTTTGGAATGAGTCCAGCCTATTTTTAAAATGATGCCTTTGATTATGGCTTCAAGATAGAAACACAATACAATCTTTCATTAAAATTTAAAAGTAATGCCAGCAGCATAAACACTGTCTTATCACCATATCAGTGGTCTTATTTAAAAGGATAACACATTCCTGTGTTGTCAGAAAGTAATTATATTTTAAAAATAGTATAGTGACCATGAAAGCATACAAATCACATAAGATACATGATTTTTAAAAAATCCCTTCTAAACCAAAATTAGTCTCAGATAACTCAAAAGTAAGGATTTTCAGTGATGAGGAACAGATGCAAGGCTAAGCTGACTATGAACTCGGTGTGGATTGTGTAGTCCTGAAGGCCTGGAAACCAACGAAGCACAAGGTGTATGTGTCGGGAGTGAAATGGCAGTAGTGAAGTCATTTCTTGTACTGCTTTTTTGATTAGGATTTTTGATTAGGGGAGGTAGTGCCTGTTACTGTTATATAGTGTCATCAATCGCAAGACTTGGGATTTCATAAAGCAAAAGTACCCGTGTTGTAAAGTAAAATACTCATTTTCTTTGAAATGTTAGGTTACATAACATGCATTGAACTGTGAGCCAGTATTGATATAAACTAAACATCCTGGAGAAGACATTTAATTGTGATATATGAGATATATGTTGGTCTGTAGAAAGGGCTGATGAGTATTGTACTGCATTTTCTTGTCCTTTTAGTTTTTGGTCTCTGAGACAGGGTAGAAGTTAGGAAAAAAGCTTTATATCTTTATTTTGGGAGCCTTTAGGTTATAAGAAATATGAACACCTGTAGTGGTGCACATAGTATTACCAAGAGCTAGGGAATCTATTCATTAATTTATTCAGTAGATATTTAATGAGTGATTAACTTGTGTAGAACATTTTCCTTGCATATGAAGATGAATTACTTTTATTTGATAAAGACATTCATTGAATGAAAACTCCATGCTATACACTATAGGATTAGCAATAAACAAGTTCTGGATTCTGGCCTTTGCCTTAAAGGAGATTATAGTCCAGAAGAGGGAGAACAGCAAGCAAAAGGATCTGTGCATAGCAGTGTGGGAGTGTGTTCCAGGCGTCAGCATCTAGAAAGTTAAGACGCAGGAGTTTCTTGGAGTTCATGGCAGTTTCTTAGAAGTCTTTAAGGGGTGGAAAAAATGAATAGGTGTTTGGCAGAGAGGGGGATGGGGTGTCTGTGGAGGGAGAGCTGGAATTCCGAAGAGCAGAGCTGAGGAACTGTGGGAGCAGTGGGAAGAGTAGCGCTTCAGATGTCTGCGGTGTGTATCCAAAGGGGAGGTTGAGTTGGGTTAAGGATGGAGCCAGCCAACCGCGGGCTGAACCTTCTGAAACCCTGACCCAAATAAACCTCCCCTCCTTTAAGTTGTGGATGTCATGCATTTAGTCCCAGCAATGGAAGAGTGACCAGGACAGAACATATAGTAGTCAGTAATTTAAGAATTTAGTACATGTACTTTAGGGTAATTGTCTCTTGGGTAAACATTTAATTCTGTGTGAAATCTCATCAGTTGATTGAAATAGTAGAAGCCATAGTAATAGTGTGGTGGTAGTTTTAGTAGTGGTTAGTATTAGCAGCAGCCAATGGCTTAGCATGGAGCTTTTTTTTTTGGTGCAGGAGATAAAATTTGGGACCTTGTGCTTGTGAGGCAGGCGGCGGAACCACTGAGCTAAGTCCCCGGCCCCTTGTTGTTTTACATAATACACATTTGCTGAATATGTTGCTGAAGACATACTGTCTGTTTCTTTCATTTATTATTTTTAGTTTTTAACAGTAGCCATATAAATTAGGGTCCAGAATTCTCACTTTACAGATGCTTCCCACTTGTGACTAAAGCACTGTGTCAGGCAGCTTTTCATTTGTGGCCAAATACCTGAGACTGTCCGCTCAGTGGGGAGGGATTATTTTGGTTGGTAATTTCAGAGGTCTCATTCCATGGTTAGCTGGCTCCAAAGCAGAAGGACACGGCAGGGAACATCTGCTCCCTTTGTGGCAGCTGGAAAGCACAGTGAGAGGAAAGAGCGGGAGAGCAAGGGGGAGCAACCAGCTTCAGTTAATCCCCGGGTCGCACCCCGTGGCTCGCTCCCTTCACCTAGGCCGCGGCTCCTGAGTCCTCGTCATGATAGTAATACACTTATCAGTGTATTCATTGACCAGTGAAGTTTGAGTCCCATGAGCTAGTTGCCTCTGGAAACACCACAGAAACACCTAGACGTGTGCTTTGTTAATTTGCTGGGTGTCGATGTGTCTAATCGAGTTGACAATCAAGATTAATCATCATGAGCAGTGAGGAATTAAGTTATTATTTCCAGATCACACAGCTGGTCAGGGCTAGGATTTGCCGGATTGGGTGACTTTACATCAGGTTTATGTGGCTTGTTTCTGTGTTCTTTTCGCCTGATTTGTGACTTCCCCTTTCAGTCTCCCTGACGTGTCACCCCCCGACTACCATCAGAGCAGGCACAGAGCTGACTTTTATGGTGAAAAGGAGAATCCAGTAGAGTGAAGCTCATGATGATGCAGGTTTTGTTTGTGATGTAGCGTTTCCTGCCTCCTTTGCTATCCCCTTCCCCTGCAATGTCATGTGCACCAGGAGCAGTGTTCCTAGGAATAGTTGAGGTTTATACATGAGGGCTTAAAGGCTACGCCTTTTTAAAAGAGAAACTGTTCATTAGTTCAAAAGTAGACCAAGCCAAACAGTTGCTTGAAAATAATTTTGATTATGAGAATGTTTTTGTACTGGTTGTGTGAGATCTGTTACCAGCTTTGGGAGGAGGAGTCCCCTTGTTTGGAGAACAGTGAGAAGCATGACAGCTGCTACCACTAGGAGCAATAGTCCCAGTTTGTCCATCTGCAGCATAGTTTGCGCTTGTTGAGGTCAATGAGAAGAACACAGCTTACACAGCCGTAGGATTGAATAATGCTGCCATACATAGAAGGAAAGCGCCAAGATCGATTTGAGAGCATCGTTCTTCCACGGTCAGCAGATCTCACCCCATAGCTGACCCAGGGAGGTGGTTTGTATGTGCCCCTTCTGTGCTCTGCGTGAAGGGCCCTGTTCCTACCCCAGCAGTTACAGCAGTGAGGTCAGCCAGGGACCATGTGATATCCATGGATATTTCTTATTGTTCCTTTGCTGGGACAAAATTCCTGGCACCCACAGCACAAAGGTGGAAGGTTTATGTAGCTCTTGGTTTCGGAAATTTTAGAGCATAGGAGAAAGGCCTGGTAGAGGAAAGCTGCTCAACCCATTGTGCAGGAAACAGAGAAAGGAGAGCCAGAGTGAGAATTATTCTCTCCAAAGGCATGACCCAACAACTTGGGTTATGACTGGAATTTTAGTTTTATCTTATGACCAAACTCTTGAGTTGTCACTCCAATGCCTGTCTTTCCTGTGTGGGGTTAATTGAGACATTGTGGGCCAGTGTCTCTCTAGGGACACCAAGATCTGCCTGGAAGAAAGTGTGGCCTAAAATTATACAGGAGCGAGAGAGACTGAAGGCTGTGCAGAGAGGCCTGAGCCTTCGACTGACCCTGTGTTTGATGACACCGTCACTATAGCAGAGTCCACAGGCTTGCAGGTAGGCAGTGGTGATGTGGAGAAACTTAGAGGAGCTGTCCACAGAGGAACTTCAGCAACTTCTGGCTGAGCAACAGAGAATGGCAGCTGAGGGGCTTTCTGAAGAGGAGGGAGAGTGTCAACAATCAGTGAAGCAAAGTTCTTCTGAACTGAAGGAACTCCTGTAAAGGACAGAGAACAGGGAGACCCACCAATTGTTGCATTCGCTTGCTTAATGACAATGTCATATCATACTACAGACCAGTGTTAAAGAAAAGACGGAGACAGACAACCTTAGGTCATTTTTCTGAAAAGGCTGAGACCTAGTGAGCCAGAAGCAGGTCCTAGTGGGACACCAGACAGCCAGATTCCTGATGTTCTTATGAAAGGGGACTCTCCTTCCAAACGATAACCACTTTCTGTTGCATCCTCCCTTTCTGCAAGTCAAAGTCAACCTGAGTGGTGTGAGGACAGTATGAAATTGTTGTTTCTGGTAAACTAGGCACACTTTATAACTTTTTGGTGAATACACTAAGAACACTAAGAAAATTATTGATGTTGCTGGTAAATTATGCACATTATACAGCCCTTTTTATTATGAGAAGGTTAGTTAAGGGGTGCTTTGGGAAGTTTGGACTGCATTATGGGTATTTCCATTATTTCTCATGTGAAAAATAGTCTTGAGTTACAGCCAACTTGAGTTACAACCATCCCTAGTAAATGAATTGAGTTCACTGTGTTTTTATCAGTTTCCTAAGCAGTAGCACAGGTGGTTACTGTTAGCTCCTTCTCCTCTGTGGAGAAACCACAGAAGTAAAAAGAAACCACAAATCTAGAATTTTTCAGCTGTTTTAGGTGTTTCTAGCTGAAAAATTCTAGAGGTGATTTGGGCTGTTGTGACTAGGACTAGGTGTGCAGGTATAGGTGGTTTAGCCTGGGGTACAGGGTGGCCTGAAGCCTGAAGCTTCAGATGACAATAAATTGTTCCCTTTTTTTTGGTACTGGGGATCGAACTTGGCGGAACCCCTGGGCTAAATTCTGGGTCCAATTGTTCTGTTTTTAAGTTTTGTTTTTGACCTGACTCTCTCCAGTTGCCTTAAGACAATAATTGTTGTCCCACTGCTACAGATACTGATGCCAGTAAGGTCATATCGGGGCAACATGAAAGGCTTGCTGTGGTGAGGAGCTGAAGCAAACAGGTGTGACCCAATTTCACGGTGCTTAATTTCTTGATGCTTTCAGGCTCTTCCCTGCAGAGAGGCCCTCTCCCTGCGCTGAGACTTCCTGCAGCCGGAGAGGTGAATCCTGTCAGAGGAGTTACTGGAGGTGGGCAGCAAGCTGTAGTGGTCAAGAGGGATTGTGTGTTGCCTGTGACTCATCCTTTCCATTCTTCTTCTCAAATTCACCGAAAGGGACAATACAGTACTGGTGTTTTGGACATTTTCATACGTGTTTTTCAACCTTGTAGTTTATGACTTTTGGTGAATATGACCTAACAAATCAAAGAGAGCTATGGAGAGTATAAATACTATTGAAGAAAGAGATAACAGATTGCACTGGTCCCTTCTTATCAGCAGTTTCACTTTTTTTTTTTTTTTTTGGTACCAGGGATCAAACTGAGGACCTTGAGCTTGCAAGGCAGGCGCAGTGCCACTGAGCTAAATCCCCAGCCCTAGCAGTTTCACTTTCTATGGTTTTAGTTACCCATGATTAACCATGGTCTGAAATTATTAAATGGAAAATTCCAGAAGTCAATCATAAAATTTAAACTGTGAGCCATTCTGATTAACATTATGAAATCTTACACTATGCTGCTCCTTCCCACTAAGATGTGAATCATCTCTTTATCCAGCGTATCCATGCCACAGAAAATAATGTCAGTTTGTGGTTTCAATAAAAAGTGTCCTCCACAAGGCTCAGGAGTTGAGAGGTGGGGCTTTTCAGAGGTGAATTGACCAAAGGACACTAATCTCATCAATGGATTTGTCATTGATGTGTTCTTCGTACCTCTTGGGGGGAGGTGGCACTCTGCTGGAGGAAATAGCTCACTGGGTTGTGCCTTTGAAGGACATATCCTGTGCCCAGCCTGTTCTCCCTAGCTCTTCCTTTGCCCTAGGCTTCCTGGCTGCCATAAGGGAAGAAGCTGTCCTCTCTGCCATTCCCTTCTTCCCTGATGTTTCTGCCTCAGAGGGTGCAAACCATGGACTGAAACCTCTAAAATCGTGAGCCAAAATAAACTTTCTCCTGTAAGTTTTATACATCAGGTGTTTTGTACCAGTCAGTAGAAGAACGGTGACTAATAATAATGGTCTCACTTCTCAGATTGCTTGTCAGGGCATCGAAGTTACTTGGGTTCATGTAATCCTTATTTTACTTTAAATGGCTCTAAAGTACAAGAGTAGTAATGCTGACCATTTTATTACAGTATATTGTTATAATTCTATTTTATTATGTTACTATTTTTAATCCTTACTTGCCTAATTTATAAAGTAAACTAATAATTCATATGTTTTACTGTTAGGTGATTCTGAACCGCCAAGGCTACATGCATGATTGTCCCATTAGGTGGAATGGGACAGTCATGCATGTACCTCCAGTGGCTCAAGCCGGTGGTAACATGTTAATAGTTTCAGGCACCCATGTGGCCTGAGGGTGGGGTGTTCTACTGAAGTATTGACATCATTAGGCAGAATTTTTATGACAAGCATTGATAATGTAAAATAAACATAATAAATATACTCAGCGGGCATGACCCTGGAGTATGTGACAAATACAGTAAAGCATGGAACATAGTAAATCATAACTAGGAAGGATAGGGGTAAAAATGAATTATTGAACTTGAATATCATGTTAAGGAACTCTGAAGGAAGGCACAAAGAAAAATAGAGAAAGGAAATATTGAAGGGTAAGAAATAGGAAGGAGAGTAGTATTATCAACATTTAAATAACAGACTTCCCAGGAGAGAGAAGAAATTGGAGGAGAGAAACCTGTTAGAAGAAATCATGATAATAAACTGCTGTGAATTGAGAAAGAACAAAAACATCGTATTGAAAGGGCTAATAGAATGCTGCATGAAACAACCCTTTGTCTTGGTAGGATGTAGTGAAATCTAAGAATATCATAACCAAAGGAATCTTAAGTTTTTAGAATGAAGACTAGATTATCCAAAAAACAACATGAATCAGACTAAGTTATCTTTTAAGCCCAAAGACTTCTCAGTTATTCTGCATATTTGAGGCGAGGGACTGGCCACATTTGAGGAACTCAGTGTCCACGCATTGCTAGAGTCAGATTTTAGGGTTTCATTTCATAAGTCCAGAGAATTCTGCTTGGATGTCTAACATAGTGCAGACTTTACCTGGAAAAAACTGAACATTGAATTATCTGTTCAGATTTATTCCTGCTCATATTAGTGAATAGGGTCTTCATTCTCCCCTTTCACAGGGGCCTAAACATCATCTGGCTTTGACTTCCAACTGTAAAATACTGGTGAAAAGTCACAATCTGCTGTTGCAAATGTCAGTTGCCGAAAGTCCTTCCTTGTCCATATGTTTACTATGATGTGCCTTTAATTAAAAATGTCTGCTGAACTTTAGGTAGCATTAATGTCATTTAAAAAAATAACTCAGTGGTTATTATATGTTTTTCAGAAGTTGACTTTAAGATTTTGTCAGCTGATAACTTATAGGGCAGTGCTGTCAACCATTGTGGCAGCACAGATTTTAGTTCATGATGGTATATTTTCACATTTTATAAGAATGAAGTACGGAGGGAATAAATCAGGTACAGATAGCAGAACAGGAAATCTTTAGTCGCAACAGAGTGCATTTTTATTTCAAGACTTAAAATATGCAATTTGGGGCTTTCTTTTTTGAAACTATGTAATAAAACATGAAGTTGTCACATATAAAAGATGCCAGTTTTTCGGATTTGTCCTTTGCTTGTCTGGTTTTCTGTCAAACACCATCAGCCCAACTGTGCCAGAAAACATGAAGTAGTATAATTGAGAAGTAATCAGTTAGATGTATGTCCAGGTCTTTAAAAAGTCTCAACCGTTCTGATATTGAAGGATATCAAACATTATATGCTAAAATTGTTACAATTAGGAAATATCTTTCTAAGTTTACCCCCACTCCTGATTTCATAAGTTTGTGCTTTGGTCTGGATTGGTCAAGAATTCATACCTACCCTGCTTGCAGGAATATACTAGGTAGGTCCATTCTATAGTTAATTTAATATGGCAGCTCATAAATTTGTGTCATCAGTGCAATAAGCAGTTGTTGCAGTAGACACATTATTAAAAAACCCCAAAAACCAAAACCTAAGCAAGCAGGTAGGAATTACTTGCACTTTTCAGACCAACAACTTATCTTTGCAGTGGAATCTAGTAGTTGTCTCTAACCTAAGTGGAAATAGGAATAAAAAAATCTACATTTCTTAAGTTAAAATTTTGCATGAACTTTTTTTTTTTTTTTTTTTTTTTTTT
>NW_022900939.1:47366630-47404680 GCF_012274545.1 Fukomys damarensis | reverse complement strand
AATTTTTTTTTTTTTTTTTTTTTTTTTAATTGTACCAGGGATCGAACTCAGGTCCTTGCGCTTGCAAGGCACTTGGCAGAACCACTGAGCTAAATCCCTGGCCCTTGCATGAACTTTTGATTTAGTAGGTGTCCTAACTTAGCACTGAACTATTTTATTGGTACTAATATCTTAAGGTCACAGTGTTCTTAAAGAGATTGTATGTTATTTGAATCTTCTAGGAGTTTAGAAATGAGAAGATATAAATGATCCCATGGTACTGATGCTGATACAGTTGAGCATATTGAGTACTGAAATACTCCAGAATCTGAAGTCTTTTGAGCATCACATGGGCACTCAAGGAATTTGAGATTTCAGATTTATGATTAGGGGTGTTCAGCCAATAAAATCAATGCAAGTAACCCAAAGTCCAGAAAACCCTGAAATCTAGAACACTTACCATCTCATACATTTTTGTCTCTTAAGTTAGTGATAAAATATTTTTGAAGATGCATGAAGAGTTCGATTGCCTTGTGTCTTTTATCACAAAACCTCCCTCCTTTTTTCTTTTGCTATAATGGGGATTGAATCCAGGGACTTCACACTGACTTACATCCCTTGGCCTATTTTTTAATTTATTTACTTCAGGGTTTCACTAAGTCACCAAATTGTCCAGGCTGGCTTGAACTTGGAATCCTTCTGCCTCAGTCTCCCAAAGTTCTGGGATTATAGGCATGAACCATGAAGCCTAGCTCTATTTTCATTTCCTCATGAATCGTTATTGCTGATTTTTATCAGCAATAATGTAAATAACTTGTTCTTTTATTCTGATTTGTTATATACTATAATCAGAAAATTCTGTAATCACAAGGTTCTAGTTTTAGTAGGCAAAATGTGCTTCTGTATATAGATTTGAAAGATAGTCAAATATTGTAAGAAGCTTCTGTTTCAGTAGGGACTAAAAATACATTTTTGAAGAGGGACAAAGTTATATGATAGAGTTGAGCATCCAAACTCTTACTTATTATTTAAAAGAAATAACTTATAGGACTTACTTTTAAAAGAAAAGCTAGAGAGAAAATTAAATAGAGAAAATTGCTTAAATTTCCACTAAACCAATTGAATCTGAAAATTGCACTGTCTGCTTCTTTCAGGTTAGAGAGAGAAGCTGTGTGTGGGTGTGGAGAAGGCATGCTTAACTCACATGCTTCCTGCATCTCAAAGTTGAGGTCTCTATCATTAGGCATCAGAGAAAACTAAACCACAGAGGCAAGGAAAAGTTGCTGAAGTACCAAGCAGTAAGCACTTTCGGTAGCATTTGTCAGCATAGACACCAGTGGCACATTGTCAGCCCTCTGGGGCTGCTATCTTTGGGTTGCACATTTGTACGGTGGTTTGCAGTTTAGTGTGGGGAAAGTAGGAATCTGTCATCCTGTGAATGTTTTCCGCGAACCAATGCCCTCAATTCCACTTCCAAGGACAGTGCTATGCTACCCAACAGAGCCCATCTCCGAGGCTTTGGTAAAAGTCTGTGCACCCACTTTGCTGCCCGTTGCATTGCTCTAAGTCTTCTCCCAAGTGTTAGTAAAGTCCGAATGAGGGGGCAGTGTGTATTTACTCATATCTGCCTCTTTCTGTTTCTTCACTTGGGTAATTAAATATAATGGTGGATACTTTGACTATAATTTCAGTTTATTTAGTAAAGAACATTTAGGTACAGTGCAGAATATATTACAGTTTAGAAGTAGTACACTGGCTAATAGTATTTAGAAAAGAGGTAAGATTGCCTATTAACAGGCAGCTCAGAAGTCTGATATTTCTTATAGGAAATAGATCCAGCACAAAGTTAAGGAATCACAGGCTATCATACTTGTAGAACATAAATGGCCCACACTGTGAAGGCCTCTAGTCCATCTGGGCAGTCTTTTAAACATTTTCTAGGAGCTTATAGATATAGTGGCAACTCTAGCGCACATAGCAGAATTTATGTGCATATTTAGGAAGTTTTATGAGAAACTTCCACATAATAAGACTTGCTCAGGATTCATGCTTAAGGAATAATTTGGTCTGGATAACTAAAGATTTTTTAAAAAAATATAAGAAATTGACGAATGTATAAATATACATATACCTAAATAAGTAAGAATGGTATAGACATTTGGGAGACAAATCATAAATAGAAAATAGAATAATGAACAGAGAACTTTATTGCCTCACAGATTTATTAATTAAAAGATTTAGGAACTTAAATGGTTTTTAGAGTCTCTGCATATAAAGATTTATGTCTGAAACAAATGTTAGGACCGTCTCTCTGTAATTGTGGTAAACATATAAACGGCCACAGCAAAATGCACCAAGACCCAAATAATCGTAGCCAACCCCAAATGCACCATCAGGAACTTTCCTTTGCATGGCTGTGAGGAGTAAAAGTGTGGTAATAAGTTTTGTAAAGAAATGAGATGGCCGAATGTGTGGGGCTGAATATGCCAGAGTAAGTATATAAAACCAGAAGAAAAGAGGGACACTTTTACTCGATGGTAAAATAATTAAAACATTTTAGTAGTAAAACCAAGAAGAACAAGTTCTAGTGTAGATGACTGTTGGAGACTAAAGGTGTTGATGACTACTTCATTAAAGGGCACCTGTTTATGTTCCTTGCATTTTCCAGGTGTCTGTCACTGTGTTTGAGGTAGAGCCTTGTTAGAGACCCTGAAGATTGAAGTCTCTCCAGAGTGCCTAGAGAGCAGTCCAATCACAGGACTGCCAGCCCTGCTGCTGCATCCATATTGCAGAAGAGCAGTCTTTAAAGGGGTCAGGCAGAAGGTGGACAGTTCAGTTTCTTGGGTGTCAACATGAAAAGCAAAACATGTTGGATCGCACTCGCCAGATCCTTGTTTTATGAGAAGTGTAATTGTGAAATTTTTTTGATAGTTTAAGAATTTTGAACCAAAATTATCAGGGTATTCTCGAAGTAAAATGATTTTATGGGGATTTTACTTTAAGGAGAGGATTCAATGATCCTTATGCATTTATCACTGCATATTTCTTAATACTTTTTTCCCTTTGCTCAAGGAGTTGTTTCACATTTCTAAGTGATGGAGCGCATCAGTAAGGTGCTCAGGTTGGCCTTTGAATAACAAGCTTCTCTTCACATCGTAGGTTTTATGATCAAAATTCAGCCCTGAGATATCTGCTTGTACTATTCCCAGGTTTGCTTCCCTCGGTTCTTCATATCATCCAGCCTCCTGAACTGGAAATATCTTGTTAACTCAGCACTGCTTAATATTCTTTGGAAATTAAACTACCTGGCATGGTTAGAGCTCAGATGGAATCTGTGTGTTTTGCTTGACAAGGTTGTTGGTCGGTGTTTAGAGCTTACATGTTGAAAATCACATTTGTGGCCAGCTGATTGAGAGAAATTTCCATGTATGGAAGCGTTGTACTGATGAAACCATCTCTGCTGTCAAGATCTAGAGAGATAATGTGTGCAGGAGCCCTGTGAAAATCAGAAAGTTCTGTGGGCAACTGGGCACGAGGCCATCACGATTAGTGATGAAGGGCGCCGGCCTGCTGAGGGACCGCACCGCAGGCCGCTGGAGAGCAAGTTCGGTTCGGGAACAAGGGGAAACAATGCGGAACTTCAGTTTGGGGTTTGTAACTGGGATTGATACAATTAAAAACAAGTAGTTAAAAAAGACACAAGGTTTCCTGTGGTGTTAAGATCAGTGAAGTTAAAAGAGCAGCTGCTTGTAAAAGTTAATTTTATTTGACGTCTGCCCTGGTCCCAGTAATAAAAACGAGAGTTTTGTTGAACAACCTGTTCTCTCTAAACCTGCATCTCTTTGTTACTGTGAGGTCTCTTTTAAAAGATGCTGCCTTTTGGTTTCTAAAAATTATTTTCATGTCTTTTAGAACACACACGCACACACACACATCTTTAGTAGGAAAGGGCTGGCATTCTAGATTTTGAGTTGATATTCTTAGGAAATTCTAAGGTGCAGTAGAGTCATCTCAGATCTTGTGTGAAATGAGTGTAAAGATATTTTGAAAAAACATATTTCCTATTTGTTTTTTACTTTAAAAATTATATTTGTCTTTGTCACTTGTAAATATATATAGATGCCACTGCTCTAACATTGCTGGTAGGAAATATGATTCTGCTTGCTTGAGTAGTACAATAGTGTGGAAAAAATATATCTAATCTGTGCTGATAGCCTATCTTGGGTTTCTTTTAAGACACAACTTTGATATTAGTAGGTATTGTCATTCTTGAGTTTGTAAGGAAACAGAGGTGACTGGTAGAGGGTAAAAGCACCCCAGAATAAAATTGAGCAATATTTTCCAAGTGAACATTGTTTTTCTGTCATTTTTATGTGTTTTAATTTAGCCAGTGTTGGGTGAGTAGTTTGGAGAGAAGGGATTTATTATTTTAAAATGAATACACCTCTTGTTCATTTTCTACTTGTTTTCCAAATTCTGGTTGGCTCTTTAAGAACCATTTACTGGCCAGGTGTGGCAAACACACCTGTAATCTTGGTACTCTGGGAGGTTGAGGCAGGATGGCAAGTTCAGTCCCAGCCTGGGCAACTTAGTGACTCAAGGAGACGCTGTGTTAAGATGAAAAAAAAAGGCCAAGGAGTGTAGCTCTCTGTGAAGGCCTTGGTTCAACACCAGCACAATCAAAAAAGCAGATGAAAGAAAAAAAAAAAAAGAAAGAAAAGAAAAAAGAGAAAAGAACCATTTACCTTAATGTAAAGAAGAAAATCATGAAAACTATTTCTTCCTACAGGCCCCTTATCAGCCCCTTTAAAAATGTCTGCTGCAAAATAGCATCCAGCTTGACAGGAAAATCTCTTTAGGGTTTTACGAGCAGCAGCCAGCTTCAGAGCTGGAGACAGAGTGCTTTTCCTCAGGGAATTTTTCCCCCCATAAAATAAACTTCATTCATTTCAGACATGTAAGGAAGGAGTTAAAGTAGATGCTGGCTTTGTTTTCTATCTGATAAACCTGTAATTGCTAATAATCAGTGTTGCCAAACTTTTAAGTCTGTTGACAAAATTCCCTGTTTCTTTTATTATCTTGTTTTAACTAAAGATAGCAGATTCCTCACAGATAATTATAATTATCCATTCCATCCCCAGAGCAGACACTGCTGATGCATCCTGTATCATTTGCTGGGTATGCTTGGAACTGATAGGGTTTGAAACATGGCACTTTGGCATTAGGGGAAAGAGCAAACACAGGACAGCCACTCCGTCCTTCTGGCCCCTTCTCCCTGGCACAGGCCATGCAGCCTTTATTGCAGAGGTCTCCCCCTTCCCCTTCACCCAGAGGAAAGGAATGTCTTTATCTCTGAAGAACCCTATTTAAAAAATACCTCAGATTCAGCGTGACTGAAACTCAGTTTTTAAGTACACTTCTTCCTCAGCCTCCTCTTCTCTAGCCACCATTTTGCCTTTAGTACCAACTACTGAATATCCTGCATATCTTCTCTCTTACAGATTTCTGTGGAGTATGCTGCCTCCCTGTTTCTCACGTTTGGTGTTTTTTCCATGATGATCTCTGCCGTCATTTGCCTCTTAATCTTGGATCCCACTCTCATTTGCTCTTCTTGCCTGTATTTTAGTTTGCCTTCTTTCAAGCCATTCCCCAGTCCTCCCTCCTTCCTCTCTGGAACTCCTTCAAACACAGATGTATGTACGATAGGATAAACAAGCACACAGGTACTTACCTGCAGGTATTAACCACGTAAGTTACTGTAACATTTGCTTCAGAACTTTCTTTTTAGATTTAAAGAAGGGAGAACTTTGAAGCACCTGAGTGCAACCAAAATTGGATTTTAAAAAACTACTTCTGAATAGGGAGTATAATTCTAAAAATTACCTTTTCCATACTGATTGAGTATACTTTTAGCCATGTTAAAGATATATAAATGGAAAATATAAGGAGTAAATATTTTCTATGTTTGCTTTATTTTATTTTGTTTTATTTATTTTCTTGGTACTGGGGAGCAAGCTCGGGACCTTGTGCTTGTAGGCAGGTGGAGGAACCACTGAACTAAATCCCCGGCCCTATTTGCTTTATGACTGAAAAGATGGGAGAGCCCAACATGTTTTACATTTCACTCTTTTTTTTTTTTTTTTTTTTTTTTTTTTTGGTACCAGGGACTGAACTCAGGCCCTTGTGCTTGTGAGGCAGGCGCTGGAACCACTGAGCTAAATCCCTGGCCCTATACTTCACTCTTTATACTGTTTATTCTTCACACATTTTTCCTTTTCTTGAGTAGATTAGTCTTCCAATAACCATTGGATTTCCATGTTCACAAAATTTTATGTACTTTCGGGGTGGTCTTGTTTTGAGAGAAATAGTTTGAACACTCTTTCAAAAAAACTTTACCAGAACCTGTAACTGTGTCCTTAACAATAATCCTGACAAGTGTTTGCACACCAGATTTTACCATTGTGATTTAAATGACAAAGCTTGTTTCTTTATATTGGTCTGAGTGAATCTTACTTGAATAATGTCACATTTACCCTGCTCATCTGCTTTCTATACATTTTGAAGCAGTCTCAGTTTTGGAAGCTCCCCCTCCCCATGGGTGTTCATTATGAAAGAATTTAAACTTTGTATACAAAATGTTAGTAGCACTGGGAAGGGTATATCTTTAGTTGGTATATCTGCTTTATTTGTAGCTATCATTTAGTGACCAAAACCCAAAAAGATATAGATTAGAAGGAAAGAACTATGTTACAGTTACCTTTTTGGTAGTGTCACCATGTAGTAATCCATATATTGAGTTTATGTGTATTTAGATAAATGCACGTTTACTTTATGTGTTGAAATGACTTCATGGTACGCCCATAACTTGAATTTTGGACTGTTAGTTTGGGCCACTTATTTTCTTTGAGCCAGGGAGTCAGTTTCCACTGTGGACCACATGCTCTCCTTTTAAAGAGAGGCCTTTGGGTTTTCCTTTTGGCTGGCAGTGGAGGAGCAGTGTGTGCAGCCTCCCTGCTTGACACTTCATGCTTACTGAGGAAGACATTAGAAGCGAAGACCGAGAGGACTGGTGTCCAGGGCAGACTTTTCGGAACTCAGGCTGAGGTTGAGGAAACCTCATATTGAGTCTGGGACACTCGGTGGGCCTGGCGGAGCTGCATCTGCCGCTCATTCTGTGCCTAGCGTTTGAGTAGTGTGCCCAAAAGGAAAATTTTAAGAAAATGTTCAATGAAAAATCATTGTAATAATGTTAGCCTAAGAGCCTCATGGAATCGTTAGGTGATTTTAATTAGAAGAGAGGTTAACGTCAGATTTCACCCTGACCTCAGGTGGAGAATACATGGAGAAGCAAGGATGGAGGCAAGAATAGCAGTGCATGGAAATGTATCGGCAGTGTAGGAAGGGGACATGAAAGCTAGACTGACGTGAGGGGAGGTTTGTGAAGTATTTCCTGTGTGGAAGGAACAGCCATGCGGAGAATACTTCGGTATTACGGAGATGTTTCTATTTGCGTTTGTTTAGAAAAGGCAGGTTCGTTAAAAAGCGTGCTGTGTAGACTGACAGATGTGAATGAAAAAGTCCAGTTCATCTTCTCTGTTGTCAGAGAATTGACTTTTGAAATATCTAGAAAGCATTTAAATCTTTTTAGAGTATAGCTTTGGTTCTGAAATGTAAAAGCTGTGAGCAATGGAAGTGACATTTTATAGAGGGATTTGGTATTAATGGATACAGGAGTTCAGTTGAAAGTAGCAAAGTGTTTTGTTTATAAACCTTGATAACCTGGATACAGTAATATTTTATGTTCATGAAACACTAGACTTAACATTTCTTACGGATATTGAAAGTGTGCTAAAAGTACAGTATGTTGCTCTATGTTACTGTAAATTAATAACTATTGAAATGTATTAGTTTTTGTATAAAATTGGAAAGATTTAATCAAAATGACTCCATCCATGGCATTTTGTTCAATTTCTAAAATATGTTTTAAAGATTATAGCTCTTTTTGTTTGCTTAACATTAAATGTTAGGTTTGAAAGGGCCGACGATTTTGCTTTGTGGCACTCTGCCTGCCTTGCAAGTGCCAAGGTCCTGAGTTTGATCCCAGGGGCCAAAAAAAAGTTAGGTTTGATAAATGACTATTTCCCATTTTTGGGAAATTTTAATTAATATATGAGAAAATTAGAAATATCCTTATACCAAGGATATCTTTAAGTTTGTTGCTTATCTTGACATTCTCTTTTGTGAATTATGAAGTGGTTTATTAGCACAACACAAGAACTCTTGTGATCCTAATTGAATCCAAAGGGAGTTATCTTTTAGTTTTGTTTTGTTGCTTTATTATTTCAAACTATCAGATTTTTTTGAGTGAATGTCTTTAATTTATTTGGGACGAATTCACATAAGAGGACATTCTCTTGAGAACAGAAGAAAGGGCCAGGGATGTAGTTCAGTGGAACAGCACCTGCCTGCAAGTGCAGGGTCCTGAATTTGTTCCCCGGTAATTAAAAAAACAAAAGCAAAAACAAAAAAACAGAAGAATATAGAGATGCATAGAAATATAATTAATATTGCAAAAAAATTGAAAGTTTACATTTCCATGCACATTGCTCATCAGTCAGGCTTTGGCTCTCTAGTTCTTAGATCAGTTTGAGATCTTGTTTCAGTATTAAATATTTTGAGTTGCTTTTGCATACTTAATGTGGTTGTCAAAGTGAAGGCATATGTGCTGGAGTGTGTATATATTTGTGTATACACACACTTCTGTCTGTGTATAACCATGTGCAGAGGAGCTTACTTATAAATGAAAGTCTCTTGCTTCAGCATCACCAGTGTTATAGAATTCAGTACCACAGAGTTGATTTTTATGATCCTAATATTAGAAGTTTTTCCATTTTTATTTATAAAATTGTTTTTCAAGTGGAGGCTTTTTTGCAGGACTCCCATGGGTGCTCCTCTCACTGTGCCCCCCTTTTTCGTTAGTTCTAAACCTGATAATGCAACCCGCTCCCTGACAGCCATGTTTTTCCCTTTGTAATCACACAGTACATCAGCTTTCCCTGTAATTTCCTGTTGTGAAACCGAGAGGCATTTCTTTAGTTTGAAGTTTTGCCTTCCAGGTCTGCTCCCGGTCCATGTTGCATTTAGCGTTCATCCCTGCCTGTTCAGTATTTGGCCTTTGATGTCTTACTAACTCCCTTCTCTACTTTCAGTTAACGGCCAGGTCTTTGCCTGCTGTGCAGTCCGACGAGCGACTTCAGCCTCTGCTCAGCCACCTTAGGTAAGAGGAGGGCACAAAGTTACGGTGCTGTGTGTGAGCTGCAAGTTGGCAAGTGGCAGAATATGTGTAATGCTTGAAACTCCTTCACTTACTGAAAACTTTAAGCCTTTTTTCTTAAATGGTATGGTTCAAATTGAAGTCCTCAATGCAACGTACTGTACTTGTTACCTTCAACTTTAGGATACTGTGGAGAGCTTTTAATTTGACAAAAATGTGTAAAGCTACTTGATGAGTTTAAGTTAAAATGAGTAGAGATGACTACAGAAAGATCTAAAATGAGTGTGTTTCTTCCTGAAACACAAGGCTAAGGTGTATTTTTGTTGGTTATAGATGAAATGTGCAGGGTTTGGTTTTTCTGTAAATATAAATGGGATATATCTTCATTATTTAAAAAATAAACAGAAAATATAGGAGAAGGAGAAACCCATTGTTACTGCTAAATTTCTCCCTTTTATGCTGTTTTAAAACCCAGTGTTGAAATTGTGCTTTTATAAAATTTTACTATTATTTTAAAAATAAACTTTAAGTTTTTTTCTTATTAAAATTACTCTAAAAACATCATTTTTAGTGATTGCCTGGTATTTTCTTGTATGGCTGCACTGTAGTATATTTGTCACCCTTTTGGAGGCATTTAGACAACATTTAAGCCATTTCCAAATCTTTCCCTACTATAAATAATGCTGTATGTGAACATCTGTATTTTATACAATCAGGATAGATTTTTAGAAATGGAATTACTTGGTGAGAGTATAAATCATATTCATATTTGAATATGTACATATATCTAAAAACTTTATTCTGTTTATAATCTTGAATTATACAAGGCTATCCATATACCCTGAAAGAGATAAGGTAGCCAAAAGAGTTGTTAATTTAGTAGGTTCATCAGAGACTCCATTGTGATCGTACACATTTCAGTTATTATTAAGAATGACTTTTAGACATTTTAGTCCTTTTATTGTGAGATCAATGATCTGTATTCCTCGATCACTTCTTTATAGCATTTCCTGCTTTTATTGGATGTTTGTGCTTTAGACGTAAAGGATCGTAACTGTTTGTTATATGTGCTACAGACTTACATTTTTTTAATACTGTATTACTCAGCATACTTATATTTTCAAGTTTTATGTAATAAAGCACTAATAATGCTTTCCTGTATAATTTCTTTTTAAACTTAGAATATCATTTCTCATTCAGAAGTTTGGGTAGATGTTATGTCCTTGCTTTAATTTTTCCTTTTTTCTTCTTTTCTTCGTCTTCTGTAACTTTTCATTTCTAGACAGATTTGTCTAACTTCTCTATAATTGTCTTGTTGGGGAAATGGAAGAATGAAAAACTGGTATTTCAGTAGGGTACTGGTATTTGAGTAGTGTACACATGAGGTGACTTTTTAGTGTTTTAGAGCTGTGTTGGTGTGTTAGGAAACCAGGGGTCATGTTTAATTCTCTTATTCAAAGCCTTCCTTACACATCCAGGTCTGTTGGTGATTTAGTTTCCGAGTTTTCTCTTATTGCAGTTGCCTCTAGTCTGTTCTCCTTGAGGCCAGCCTTGCTCTCTAATGTGTTTCCTATCATTACCATATGTGATCACAGTGTTCATCAGTTAGAAACCCCTCTCTTCCTCTCCAGTACCATTCTGGATGCAGCTTGATCTGCTTAGCCTGACATCTGAAGCCCGACTGACAGGGTCCTGACCTGTCTGTCTCTCTGGACTTCTCTTCAGCCTGGGACCATAAATTCTAATTTCACCACATGCCATGAAATTCCTCCACTACAGCTTGCTAATCTCTGTGCCCTTGCAAATGTTTTCCCTCTTGTCATTTCTAGTTATGTATGTGACTAAAATACATGTATAATCTTATTGGTGTATGTTTGCAATATGTGATAATTACATTCATCTTGGGGAACTGGTACATACGCATGTCAAAGCTCCATGATTTCTGTTTCCCTTTACCTCCATTTCCTCTCCCCTTTTTCCAAGATCTCATTCCCATCTCCAGAAAGTCTACCTTCCTGTTTCCTGCTATTTATTTTTGCTCTTTACATTATTTATAGTTGTATCTCTCATATAAGAGAAATCATGCAATATTTATCTATTGCTGATTTATTTTACTTAGCATTATGGTCCCCAAAGCTATCCATTTTCCTACAAGTGATTTCATCTTTTGATGGGTGTATGTGTCACTTCCATAATTTAGATGTTGTGATTTATGCTGCTATAAATACAGATAGCAGGCATCACTGTAATATGATGACTTTTAACTCTTTCAGGAAGATATCCAGAACAGGAATAGCTGGCTGAAACGGAATTTCTATTTTTGGTTTTTTGAGGAATTTCCATAGTGATGTCCAAAGTGGTTTTGCTAGTTTACATTTGCACCAACAGTGTAGGAGAGCTTCTTTTTCCCCATAGCCTCATTAACATTTGTTATTTTTGATAGCTCTTTCTTAGGGAGTAAAATGGGTTCTCAGTGTTGATTTGCATTTCTCTAATGACCAAAGATACTGAACATATTTTTTTGTACTTACTGGCTGTGTGTATAATTCTTTCTTTGAAAACTGTTCATTGCAGTTGCCCATTTTTTATTAGGTTTTTTTATTTTGGGAGGGTATCCAGTTTTTTTACTGTCTGAAGAATAGCTGGTAAAATGTTTTCCCATTTGGTAGGTTGCCTTTTTACTGTTGTTTTTTTCCCTTTTTGTAGCATTATATCACAGGCATTTGGGGTTCTTTTAAAACAGTCCTTGCCTGTGCCTTTCTTCAAGAGATTTACCTATTGTTTTCTTCTAGCAGATTCACTGTTTCTTTTTGATATCCAGTCCTTTGATCAATTTTGATTTTAGTGCAGGGAGAGGTATGGATATATTCTTCTACATGTGGGTAACCAGTTTTCTCAGGACCAAAGAGGCTGTCGTTTCTCCAGGCTATATTATTGGCCTCCTTTGTCAAAAATCACATGACTGAAAGTACATAGGATTGTTTGTACTTCCAGTTCTGTTTCATCGGTTAACTTTTTTTGGGTGCCAGTACCATGCTGTTTTTACTATTGTAGCTTTGTAGTGTAACTTGAAATCCAGGATTGTGATGCCTCCTACTTTGCTCTTTTTTTCTCAGCAGTGCTTTGGCTATTCTGGGTCTCTTCTGGTTCTATATAAATTTTAAAATATTTTTCTAGTTCTGTGAAAAATGGTATTGGTATTTTGATGGGAATTACATTAAATCTCTTTATCATTTTGGGCAACATGACCATTGTGACAATCTGCCTATCCAGAACAGAGGATGTCTTTGCATTTTCTGATGTCTTACTTATATGTTGTGTTGAATGAATAAATGCAAGTTTTCAGCAGTATTTTTTTGTTTTTTTCTGCATAAAGTTTTTATATTTTATAAACTATATTGTCAAGAATTTTTTTTTGAAAGGGTCAGATCTCACCTCTAGTTAATGCTTGATTCTGTGAGATAATGATGGATTCTCTTTCTTCCATCTCACTTTGGTAATTTTCAACTAGAATTTAGATTTACTGCTGACATCTCTTGGAATCCTTGGAACTAGTGGGAACTGTACATTTGTTTAAGGCTTTTATTCTCTGCAGTTCACTCATGACTGGTTGCTAGGCAACCAGGACTAGATGCTATATGTAATATGTGCCTACTGAGTTGCTTTCTTATTAAGCCAAACGATTTCTCATTTTATTACCATATCAGAGACATCTGTGTGTAGGGTGGCAGCCGATGTGCAAAATTGAATACTTTCTATTCTCCCAGTGACCTTGTGCTATGCCTTTCAAGCATGTTGAATCGTCTCTTTGGCTGTTCAAATGCAATACTTTTCTTTTATCTTCATATTTTTTAAAGGTCAAGACAGGAAAGAATATTATTTGGTTGGAGAGATTCTAGTGAATATCTTGTTAGGAGTAATAATTATTATTGATTTACCTGAATGGTATAATTTAAATGTTACCTAGAAGGGAAATACATTAGAAAGTTGAGACTGAAGTCATTATTAGATCTAATTTTGTTTACTGTGTCTAATGATCAAAGAGAAATGATGATTAACGTTTTAATTAAATTTGTCAATAAAACGAATTTGAGAGATGATACAAATACCTATAAAGATTGAAGCAGCAATATAGAGAAAGTCTCAGATTATTTTTTAGGATTTAGACCCTCAACAAGAATTAGTATAATACTTTGTCAACCTCATAATCTAGGGTATTGTTTAACAATATGTGTTATTGAAACCATAGTGGTATGTTCAAAACATTTTTTAGGTGAGCCTAGTTTTCTGGTTAAAAGCTACAGTAAGCACAGAAAAACATTTGTTTCTGTGTCTTATGGACATACCAGGTTATTTTTTACTCAGTAGCATTCATCCATTCATTTTTTTCTTAATGCCCATTTTATGTCTAGGAAAAAAAGAGAAACCATTTGTTATCAAGAAATTTGCAATATTGAGCCGGGTATGGTGGTAATGTATGTAGTCCCAGCACTCTGGGAAGCCGAGGCAAGCAGGGTTGCAAATCCCAGCCCTTTCTGGACAACTTAGTGAAACCTGGTTGCAAAATTAAGAAATGAAAAAAAATTTTAAAAAGGGCTGGTTATATATCTCAGCATGAAGACCCTGTATTTTACCCTAATAATGGGGAAATTTTTTATGAGTTTGGTTTCATGTGAGAGCTCAACACTGAGATGAATAATGAATTTTGTAAACCTTGCGATTAGAATTAAACACTGAGTACCTATTTTGATTGTGTCCCTCATGCAGTTATTTTCTTAAGTAACAGGGCCATGACTGATTGTTTTGGATTTTTGTACTTTCTAGCTTTGTAGTGGCTCACATTGGATCCTCATATTGAACTAAATTTTAATTTCACTTGGGGGTGTTTTCATTAACATGAAAGGGATTATTGCATTAGCTTGGTTGCTGAGATAATACGTTGTGTTTGTAGGCATTTGAAGCTTGAAATGCCGGTGGGGCCTGTGGGCATTGTTTAGAAAGCAGATGAGTACCGCCCTAAGTTTAGGGATAGGGCGTGTAAGTCACATGATGTGCTAATCCTCCTATATGCGCGGGGCTTCCAGTCAAGGGAGTGCTTGATGTCACCGTGGAGAAGGAGTAGAGTGGCTGGAAAAGGGAAGGGGGACAACTGGGAAAGTATCCCTGTTTAAGTGACTTGTGATGGGCAGCAGCACAGGTGGGAGGTAAGTCAGAAAGTGTCGAAGACATCAGGGAAGAACCCTGAGCAAGGAAGAACACAGTGAAAGGATGATGGTGCCGTGATGCTAAGGGAAGCCTCCCACGAGGGGTGGCAAACACCGTGTGGAGGCTTCGTCACAGCACTGTGACTACTAGTGTGAACCAGGGCAGGACGAGAAGGCAGAGTGACTGGCACCCACAGAATACTTCCCAGCCTCCATTATTTCGTTCATACGGTCATAGAAGAACACAGTGAGGACTGTAGATGGCGTTTTATCGTTGTGTCTGTATTACAGGTTTGACAAAGAAACCATAGGAAGATCTCATTAGAAAGTCTAATTTTTTAAAATGAAAATTACTGCTGTTTCCACTCCTCAAAAAAGTGAAGACTGGCTGAGTAGTGTGTCATGTTCCTGTAATCCCAGCTACCCAAGAAGCTGAGTCAGGAGGACTGAAAGTTTGAGACCATCCTGGACAACAGAGTGAGGGGAGTGCAGGGAAGGGAAGGACTCCTTCATGAGGCTTTACTGTTATTCACAGTTGGTAGTAGGCATGCTTCGGTTAAAGAAATTAACTTGCTCAGACTTTTAAAAAGTGTGAAATTCCAAAATGCCACAGAGAATTTGAATGAAACATTACAATTGTCATCAAAGGAATCTATAACTCCTTGTGATCTAATTGTCATCCCTGTGTTTAAATGTCACTGCGTTTTCCATGGTGAGCTTGGTGTACTGATTTTTTAGTTATATAAAGATCTTTAGATGTGTTCCCACAAGTATAGAAGTATATCATAAATAAGTGTAGTAGTTTTGCTTCCCTTGTGATGGTACCCATGGTATAAAATTTATAAGATAGTATCAGACTAGTGAGGGAATATGTTAAAGATAGTTATTTTAGGTTTATTATCTTGCTTAACCATTCCCAGTTTATTGAGCATGGAGGCTTTTCTTTGGCTGGATAAGCTGGGAAAGAAGAATTACATACTGATAGCAGCTCCCTGTGACCAGGTGAAGTCTAGTGGGGAGAAGTGCTGAAATGACTTAATGAGGAAGGAACTGCAGCACAGGTGTTTCCAGCAGGTGGAGAGAACAAAGAACAGCAGCACCCTAGCGGGTGTATAGCTCTGAAGAGGCAGGAGAGATCTTCGGTCTAATGGTGTCATGTTGCCCAGGTGAGAAAGTGGTGGCATCTGAACAAGAGAACCCATGACTTCCAAAAAGTGGAGTTCAGGAAGCTGCTTTTAAACCTTATTAGTGTGTGTTGATTAGAACCTCTGTAGCTATCTTATCAGCACACTATCCTTTACTCTTTTTTTGAAATCACACAAATAAGTGTTAAAATGACTGTTTCTGTGTAATAAATATGTGTATATAAATATTTCTGGTGTTTAGAAGTGACACTAGGACTTTGTATATGCATCAAGATGGTGAGTGTATTGGCTTTTAATACAGCCGTCCCAAATACAGTGGATTAAAACAATGCCTGCACAGTGTCTACGTCCCTTATGTGAAGTTGGTACATGTCCATAACACATCTCACTTCCTTCTTTTCATCCTTTGTCCCTCTTCCCTCCCCCCAAATAGGAAAGGGATCAAGGGCTGGGTGGCAAGGAGGAGGGAAAGAAGGGAAGAGGGATGGGAAAGGGAATTAAGATAAGTTATGTGCATGGATCAAGGAATGTAAACGTGCATCATACACATACAAATAAACTAACGTTTAAAAAAAAAGCAATGTCTTCTTTCATTGCATAGTTCTGTGAGTGGGAAACTTGGCACGGGTGTCATCAGGTTGAATTAAGGTGTTGGCCGTGCTGTGTTCCCTAGTGCAGGTTCTGGGGGAGAACATCCTTCTCATGTTGTAGGACTGAGGTGGTCTTCTTTGCTTGGGTCTAGTCTTTGTGTCAGAGGCTGTCCAGAGACGACCTCCTGCTTTCCGTGAGCTCTGTGGTCCTTGCTTGGGTCTAGTCTCAGAGACTTCTCACACTTTTAAGTGTAACTTCTCCTTCTGCTCTGTCCCTGTGCCTCTAGCCTGAGTATTTTCTGCATTTAAGGGCTCCTGCCATAGATCAGCTCACAGGATACCCAGGACAATCTCTTCATTCCAAGGCCTTTCAACTTAGTTACATGCATGGAGCCTCTCTGCTGGGTAACCTAATGCATTTAGAACCTAAGTGTGGGAATATTTGGAGGGCCATGGACTCAGCCATGTGCAGTGAAAGGGCTTGGGGGGTTGAGGATGGGAGTTGAAAAGAGCTTTTTGGAATCACTTTTCATTAGCTTACCATGTAATTTTCACTCAATTTTTATGGAATGCTGAATTATTCTGGGGTTTTACGCCAATTCTGTTTGCTATCTTACCATGTCCTAACATTGAAAAAAGGGTTACAAATTATTTCTATAGAAATATAAATTACTGATTGGCTTTTTTTTCTTTTTATTGAGTTTTTTGTACAATCTAGGTATACAATATAGTTACATTCGTTATTGGGATCCTGTACCTTTACATGATAGGTCTTGATTCTCATTTTTTCCCTTGTCCCTGCCCTCCCTTCACCCCCTCCCCTCTCCATTTACAAACACTTTATTTCCATTTTTTCAGTTTCTCATATTTTTTTCCTCTCCCTTATTACCTTTCCCCCACCCTTCCCACTTTCCCTACACCTTTAGCCCTTTACTTCCTATTTCACATTATTAATCATTTCATTAGGACCCTGTGTACTATTACAGTTTTTCACACCAGAGGAACTATTCGGTATTTCAGTTAAAGAAATCTCTGTATGAACACTACAAATAGGGAATCCTAAAATAAAACTAAAACGGAAAGCTAAAGAGAAAAGGCAATAATGTAAGATTAAAATAATCCTTAATTCTGAAGATGAAAATGGTTCCTGAACATATTTAAATTGCTTCTTGATCTTGTAGTCTTATCTTGTTCTTTTTTTCATTATTTAGAGAATATTTTATTAGTTTCTGTAATCAAACCCACGTAGATATGACCTTACATATTTAATACAGTGCGTTACCCCTGTACAAATGGAAAAAAAAAATTAAAATTACACAATAAATTGGTATAAATTTTTCCAAAGTTGACAGCACTGTTAAAGTTTCCAAAAATTCAAAATATATATATGTATATTCATATTTATATAAAAAGACCAATAATAGCAGTATGTTATGCATCAATAGCAGCAACAGCTTCTCCAGGTTCTGCAGTCATCTGAACAAAATTATAGACATTCAGCACATTGCATTAAAAAAAACAAAAACAAAAAAAGAAAAGAATAATATCCAGATAACAGCAAAGTTTTGTTGCTGTTGTGGTACCTGGCACCATTTTTTATTTTTATTAGCATCTTAATCATCATCTGGAAAGAGAACATTCTAGAGTAATATCTTTAAAAATAGCCCTGATAAAGCACGGTCACTACTATGTATCATAAAGCAGGTACAAGATATTTTACATTCCGAGAGGTATGATACAGTACTGTCCTATATCAATAATGCTAGAATCAGTTTTGGTTTGAAATTTGCTTTGTTTGCAAATAAGATTGCTATCCCTGCTTTTTTCTGGGCTCCTGTCACATGTAGAATTGTTTTCCATCCTTTTACTTTGAGTCTATGGACTTCTTTTTGCACTAGGTGTGTTTCTTGTATACAACGTATTGTTGGATTTTGCTTCTTATTCCATTTCTGATTGGCTTTTTAATGGTATAAAAAAAGATAGAAAAATCTTTGCCGTCTCTGTAATTGGCTACCTAGCCAAGGCAAACACATTCTTTGTAATCATTTTTCAGGAGTTGTGTATAGTGGCTGTGACTGTTGGGAGTAACTTGTGTGGGAGCCACTTGGTAATACTTGCTCACATACCTTTTAGCACTCTTAAAAGATTTTATCTATTGAATACATATTTAGAAAACTAATAGTAGGTGCCAGGCATGATGTAGGTTCTAGGGTTACATATTTATGTTTGCCTTTATAGGACTTAATGTTTGTCAGAAAAGAGAATTTTTATCTAAAGTTATTACAATAAATCATGACGATTATTGGCATAATGTGAGTTTTTGTGAGGTTATACCGTGGAAATGACAGAGATTTGAATGCCACAGCATTCTTGCAGCTTTTCCCTGAGCAGACTTTTAACTTTCTCTTAGCCCTCTGACTCTAGTGTTTCTTAGGATTTTTTGGATTATACATGCTAGCAGTTTTTCTAGAAAGCAAAATTTTTATTTCTTTTGTGTTTGAAGTATTTTCACTATCTATAGATATGAAATTCCCTATGCTTCACTCATTGAATTTCTTTATTACATCGATTACCCTTTCATTAAGTAATACAGAAAAATGTTATTTTACACTGTTAGTCATAAAGCACTTAACATAGTGCAAAATGATAATGATATTATGGTGAATAAGTTTCTTAAAATGCCTGAGAAAGCACCGTGATAATTACTGTACTATGTGAGCAACGACAAAGTAACTTGTAAAGCATTGTGCTGTTGAACTCCCTGTGGAGATAAAATGTTCTGTTCTGTGCTATTCAATCCAGTATTGACTGCTTGAAATATGACTAGTACAACTGAAGGACTGAATTTTAAATTTTATGTATTTATGAATAGCCAGTTAGAGCTAATGTTTATTGGGTTGGACTCAGCAGTTCCATATATTATTTGAAATTCATTTAGATAACCACATTTAAAAAAAATCAGATTTGTGGGGCTTTGAGTTCCACATCTGAAGTGGTCCTGCCAAAGCTGCCCTATGCAGTTGTCATCAGACTGTGGCCTCTGAGGACCAGAAAGCTCTGAAGCCAGTGTGGCTCCTGCATCTCCTATGGTTTCTGGCTCTTTGCACTTGAGCTGTCCTCTTATGCAGGCCTCCCAGAACTCCATGGAAGAACCCTGACAGCACCCAACTGGTTAGTTCTGGTTCCTGCCCTGGATCTTCCCATGTAGACTAATGCTGCATGAGAATGTAAGTGACCCTAAGAAAACTCGTATTCCAGAACCAGTCATCTACATTCACTCACACAGAAGGCGGCAGAGGGAAAACACAATCTGAAGACTCACATGAGGTTTAATGGTCTCTCCTTTTGAGTTACTATTTAGAAAAATGATACAAATTGAGTTTTAGAAGCCCTCTTGTGGTAGCACCACCGTGGTTCTCTGCATACCTATAGCCTCAAAGGAGGCTGCTGGGAAGAGTCTCCCTGTGAGTTCCGTAGTGTCTTTCCTCAGATCGCACAGCCTTCCCCTAATCTCCCAGTGTTACCACACCCTATGCTTTACCATATTATCTTACCATATTTTCTTTATGGCAGTATCACTATTTGCATGATCATTTTTATTCATTTGTTTGATGCTTATTTATCTAGACCATGAACTCCACAAGGGCAAGCAGTCTGTTCATCTTGTTCCCATTATCTCCCTGTTATTTATCACAAAGGCTGGTATAGTAGGACCTCAGCAAACGCTTGAATGGTTGAATGAAAGGAAACACTTTCGGGCTTTAACATTTTATCATATATTCAGGTTTTTTAAAGCTGCGAAATCTTGAGACTGAATGAGATGGTAATTTGTACAAAAATTTAATGGATTTTCTGTCATTTCTAAGGGAAAACTGATGATTAAAAAAAGTGCTCTTCACCTTTGCAGAAACTTAGTGCTGGTTTTATTTTTAGTTTTGGGACTGGAGACACTTTTTCATGGAACCAGGAGTTAATTATGAAGGTCAAAGAGTACTTCCTGTTTCTAAAAGGATATTTAAATTTAGAAAGCATATAATGTGACTTTTAATAATAACCCTTAAGTTGCCTCTCCCCATTAAAGAAACACCTGACTTCTTCAAAACATCATGTCTCTGCTTTCCTGCCCTTGTTCAGGAGCAGATGTGAGTGGAGAATCCTAGGCTGCCATAAAGATGATGGCCAACCTCATGAGCAGTCCTCATCCTGTGAGTTATGGTGGGAGAGTGGGAAGATGCACTTCTTCAATTTAATCTATTAATTTTACCGTTAGAACTTTATTCCTCTCTCTTTTTCATTACAATCCTCTCAAGCATTCTTTCTTTAGTCAACCATTTGTCTACCGTGAGCCAAACTGAAAACAAAGCGACTTCTACATTGTACTACTAGAATGTACACTAAGAATATAAAGGGATTTTCAAAAATTAATATAAATAGAAATATTTGTTCCGGCCTTAACTGAGTATGGTGAAAATACCTATGTAGAGCTGTTATTAAAATGCATATTTTAGGGGTATGTATTTTACTTTTAAAGTCAACTTCCAGAGGTTTACTTTACATACAAAGAAATCCACCCATTTTAAGAGTACATACAGTTCAGAGACTTTTTACAGATGTTAGGTACTGTGCAGATATTTTTGATAGAAACATGAGGTGGGGTCAGGGATTTAGCTCAGTGGTGCAAGTTCGAGGTCCTGAATTCAATCCTTGGTCACACACACACACACACACACACACACACACACACACACACAGAGGAAAGACGAGGTGCTACCTTCAGTTCTGTCCAGTCACTGGAGTGTTGTGGTTGTAAATTAGAATCAGTAGGAAAGTGCAGACTACCTGGGGATATGAGGCCAACATAAAGTAAGGAAGAAAGCAGCAGAACAACTTGTAGTTCTTACCTGCTATGGCAACCCATCTGGTCCTCATGGTTATTGGCTGTGTGAGCTTTTTGGAATTATACAGTTTCTCCCAGCTACATAGAAATATAATCATTATACTGCTTATTGTCTGATGGTAGTTTTCTGGGGAAATTTTTTGAAAAACAAAATTGAGTGAAATTCATGCTGTGGAAAAAGAATTTACATTCAATTTAAAACAGAATTTTATCGATTGTGTTCTGATGTGGAACAACTGCAGGGAAAATTACCTTGGCTAATATGAGTTGAATACCGTTTACTGGGGATTTAGCTGTAAGAAGAAACTCATTTCAGTTTCAGTGGTGACAGTTGTTGAGTGAATTTACCTGTGATGTCCTTCACAGCAGTAAATGATACACTGTAGCCTTGGCTTCCATGAGTTCCTGCTCACCCAACAAATCCAGACTTAGGGATTGTGAGTTTGTTCCCGCCCCCACGTCCAAGTGGCAGAACTGTGATTGCAGAGGTGACTATGGGTGATGTGCAGAGACCTTTCTGTCCTCCTCCTGAAATTGTTTTCCATTTGTGTCATGAGTATACCTAGCTTTATGTGAAAAGATTTTACTGGAACTTGGTGTATTTTTATAGAATGACGTTAGGAGAGTACAGTTTACTTTGAAAGATGTATTAGCTTATGTTTTAATGGTCCAAATAAATGTTTTCTTGATGCAGAGATCAGTTTTGATTACTTGTGATGCTTTCTTCACTCCTTTTTCTTTTATATCAGTTTAAAATATCTGATAAGCTATAGCCTGCCAGACAGAAAGGAGTAAATAGTATTAACCTTTCTGGGTTCAAGATTACTGGGAAGTGCTGGACAGAGAGGGGGAAATATATTTCATATATTTCATATATTATTGTTCTATATACCTCAGAATCCATCTGTTGGTGGGAAGGGAGGCCAGAGAGACACTCCTGAAGGATAGAACAGTATTTCTCTTTACTGTGGCTTAAGATCTTATTCTAAGGCACATTTACATCCATTCTAGTATCTAGTTTCTTAGGAAAGAGAATAAGGGACAGGTACCATTAGATGTTGAGGTGGATCTTACATTGAACAGTACAGTGCTACAGAATTGAGTTCCATGTAAATCTCCAGTATTTGAAGTTGGATTTTTACCCTGTAGAAACTTCCTACAAGGATAAGGAGAGACTATAGTGGTAGACCAGAGCTATCAAGAATTCAAAGAGCATCTGCATTCTGCTGCTTCAAGGTTCTGTGTTTTATATGTTGGTAGAAAGAAGATAGGTAAGAAATTGTTTTTTTAGTAGTATTCAGGGGAAGAAATTATGAATGTCAAGAATAGAAGAAATAGAAAAACAGTACCAAGATGTGTTGAAATGTAATAAGTTCAGGCCTGGATGATGATGATGATGATGATGATGATGATGATGATGATGATGATGATGATGATGATGACTACAACTTTAGGGGAAAACAGTGATGAGCGCTGCCGTACCCATCTCAGTTTGACCCTCACAACATAGGGGGTGTTCAACAATAGTTAAAGTGAAAGTGAGTGAGAAATTTTGCAGAAGTCACACAGTTGGTAAGGGTACACAGAGCCATGGTCTTGGCTTCTGAAACCTGTGCTGTTCACCACTCTCCTGCTTCCTCCATTGCCATTTCTGCCTCCTTGATTCCTTGAGCAAACTGGGCTTGAAACTATCACCAATGAAAAATTGTAGTGAACTCCTCAACTGCTTGACTGCCCCCACTACTTCTGTTTACTCCCTCTGGTTGTCATAGCAGTCTGAGAAGGAGAAAATGACTGGAAACATCATCACCCTGGAGGCTGACTTTTGGCTTCTCATTTTGTCCGTTGTGCCTTGTAGCATTCATGTCGCAGTAGTAGAGCTTGTGAATACCTCTCCTGGAGCTGAGGTGTGATGATCCATCTTGGGCTAACAATCAGCGCCACAGCACGAGAAGATTTTTATTTATTTTTTCTTAACTAGCTGATCTTGCTGCGAGACCCATAAATCCACTTTCATATAATTTTTGCTTTTGTTTTCAGCTCTCAGTTTCAACACTCAAAAACAATTCCCTGTTGAGTGCGAAAGTGTTCCTATTGATATTTGTGGTGCATTGACCAGGACTTAAATTTCAGTTGTTTCTACAAAATCCAGGACTGATTTTCAGTTCTTTCTGTCCTCTTTGCCTATGCTTGTCTCTTTGTCTAGATTAACCCTTCAACTAAAAATTTCTTGGCTTTGCTTATCTCTCTCTGCTCATTCAGCAGATATTTGCTAAACCTCCAGATCCTAAAAAAAACAGACTTTTTAATTCCAAAATGCTACCTCCTTATCACTTGCTTACTCTAAAATCTAAATTTTCTGATCTAAAATTACATATTTTTATGAGCCTGATCAAAATTTTGGAACTGTTTTAATGCATATAGAATTGTTAAACTACAAATGCAAAAAATACAAAAGCACCAGGCGTTTGTTTTTTGGTGTGTGTGATCATCTCTGTTTTTTTTGGGGGGGGGCGGTACTGGGAATTCAACTCAGGACCTGCGCTTGTGAGGCAGGCACAGTGCCCCTTAGCTACATGCGCAGCCCGATCACCTCATACTTCTATTCTGCAAAACTGAAATTTTTTCTAAGTGTAATCCAGTATCCTTTCACCTCACTCCCAGTCTCTCGTGCCGACTGCTGGTAATCCTCCTGTGTCCCAGCCTCCTGTACCTGTCCCATCACCTCTCCCCTCTGGCTTAGCAGACTTCTCTGTCCACCCAGATGCGTTGTCAGCCACTTCAGCAACATTCTGGTGATACCCTAAGATCCTGTAGTCTGTGTTGCCGTAGCCCATTCTCGTTTCGTTTTTCAGAAACCTTCAACACCGAACAGTACTTACCTTCGCCCCCTCTGCAGCCCTTGGTGTCTTTGTTTTGAACATTCTTGAGGCAGCTATCACATTTCACTCTGGATCCTTAGTGCTCGGACTGTCGCTGGCTTAGATGGTGCTACATGAGAGTATGCTGAGAGAGTGACAGGTGGTACGCGACTCTCGCCAGTGTGGTTGTTTTGGTAATCAGAATCTATTAGTGTATATCCAGATAAGACTGGCAATTAGGATATGGAAGAATAAAATATAAAAAGTTTGTTACAAGGAGTCTGATAGTCTAATGACATTTTTTAAAAGTTCATCCTGGATTTTATGCATATAGTTGGTTCTGTGTGAGCCGTGATAGTATTTATTTTGCTGGTACAGTGCAGGAAATGTGACATTTTAGCATAAATACATTATTTCCTTTTACAACCCAGTGTCTCCCAGTAGTATTCTAATTAATTGAATGCTCACTGAACCACGTCATTATTGTTTTCACTGCTTTTTTATAACTTAAGACAGTGGTGTGACATTTTACCTTAAGTGCCTTTTTCTGGATGCTGTAGCAAATAAAAGATAAATTATGCACAGAAAGTGCAAGTTTCTATGCAATTGCAATTCCTAACCTTTATCACCCATTGCTAACAGTTTGAATGAACAAACTGGTACATAATTTGGATTATCTTTTTCCTTTTATACTTGTGGCAGCAAGAATTAAAGAGATCAAATCTTGGATTTTCAAGATTCCTTGATTAGTTATTCAGAAATTCCTCTTTATATTTGTATATTTGGAAAAGTAGTATTAGATGATTATAATCTCATGACCCATGTTGTTTGGTGTGTTGTGTTGAAAAGAAGTGATTATATGATATGTCTCACTTTGTTCTTTTGTACAAGGATAGGAGTAGTTTTGTTTTTATCAGGTACTAACGCAGGCGAACAAACACGCAAGCCAGGTAGGCAGCCTGGAGGGGAAGCCTGCCAGATGAATCCCAGTGTCAGAGGAAGAATGGCAGTCACCTCCCAGGCCACCCGTGCTGGCCCTCTCCCGCGATCAGGTCAGGCAGATCCCAGGGAGTGAGGTGCTGGCGGGAGAGGGCCTCCTCCGGTATGGTCAGAGAGTCTTGCAGAGGGGTGCCGAGTTAGGATTGTCAAGCCCTGCGGACAGACAGACTCAGCGGTACGGCTCTGCACAGGGACCTGGAGCCAGGCCTTGATTCATCCGAGGACAGTGAGATCATTCATGGCTGTGACCAGTGTGATCCGGAGATGGAGACGAGACCCTGAAGGGTTTCAGAGGGGATCCGCCTGACTCTGAGCTCTGTGCCTGCCTTCCGTCCTCCAGACACCATGGAGAGCTTGTCCCGTGCAGGATCCCTCCCACCACCACCAACAGCGCTGAACCCGAGCCCCTGTGAGCTCCCTCCTGATGGCTTCCAAATGCTGTGGGATTCGAGACTGAAGGGCTCTTCTCCACAGAGCCCTCACACCACTGAATCCACAGGCTGGGCAAGGGGATTGGCAAGGGAGAGGTGCGGATGCTTTGTCCCCGGAGCGGTGTGGCTCACGAGCTGCTGGAGGCAGCTGCAGGGATGAGCGCGGAGGGAATGGGCTGAGGTCAAGGAGGGTAAGATCCTTTTTCTTCTGTCTTGATTTCTGAGCTTTACTCAGCGGTTATTAACATTAGGAACATTCTAATGACTTAATAGATATACATTATTTCAAATTATATTTTTATTCTTTGGAAGCTTCTTCCTCAATTATTTGGTTATTTGCTTACACTGGCTTTATCCTGTGGAAAGTGAGTGCCTCAGAAGCACCCAGTCACGCAGCGAGACTTCGGAGTCATTCTCGACTTCCGCGCTTCCTCCTTTACCTCCTGCCCGTTCTTTTCCAGGAAGCCCTCTGAAGTCCTGATTGCCACTGCCATGTTAGCCTTGCACCTTTTCTTGCCTGATGTAATATTGCCTAAAATATTCTCTAGTTAGTTTTCTGCTGCCTAGTTCCTCTCTTGATTGTTTCTCCACCATGCTTTTCTCTTAAGTGAAAGCCTGACTCTGTTGGTTCTTACCTTAGACGTTTTCATGTGTTTTCGTTGCCTACAGAGCACGGAACACAAGGCTGGCTTCTCGTGATCTGCCTTTGTTCTGTGTTATAGTTAACATGCCCCCCCCTTTGCTGCATCTCTTCAGAATAGTACAGATGTGTTAAGTAGCTGTAATGCTTATTAATCAAGACATAGGCAAGCTCTTCTGATCATAGATGAATAGAAATCCCATTTCTAATTTGAAATGAGTTCAAATTATGAATGAAGCTTAACTAAAACTTCATCTTTATTATCCCATCCCTGCCCCTCACCCACTGTGCCTACCCACCCTGGGCTGCTTGCTTGCTTTTTGTTAGTAACATATAGTTTACTTATACTCTCTGTAGTTCTTACACCATTCTCTCGCTTTTTACTTTTTTTTTCTTGGCACTTACCCCTTTTGTCTATTACAATGTTAAACAAGTATTTAGACAAATCTTTATCTCATTTAGGCAAATATGTTTGTCTTCTTTATAGCTCTTTTTGAACTTACTATACTTTATTAGTCTGGCTAAAAGTAGCTTCCTTGTGGCATAGTACACATTTTCATATCCATCTACAAATTTATAGAGGGGTGTGTTTATTTTCTTTTGATTTTGTTTGGTTTTGAGACAGGGTCTTGCTATGTAGCCCAAGCTGGTCTTAAACTCAGAGAAGTCCTCCTTCAGCCTCCTAAGTGCCAACATTACAGACATGTGTCACCACTTTTGCATTTGTTAATCTTTTTGCTCTGAACAATTATGTTAGTTGTTGCCGTTGCTAACTTCAGTTCCTAGACTAAGAAGTGTGGCTGACAGTCATTTGTATGGCCTGGTCCCTCCCAAGTAGGAGAGAGGTACTATGTAGCATCGTGCTGTCTCCCATACAGTCCAGTTATTTCTGCACTTGCTGGTCGAGACTGTAAATCCTCTGTGTACTAGATTATGCTTTACTGATCTTAATTAGGGATTTGAATAAATTATTTAGTTAGCTTTCCACAGCATTCTCTTGGTTGGGCAGGCCTGGCCTTATTGATGCCAGTTTTCCAAATGAGGATGGTGCAGGTCAGGTGATTAAGTTCTGTCCCCATGTGTGTGACCAGTGGTGCCCAAGCCGAGAGCATGGGCAGGTCTTCAGGCAGCTGGCCTCTTGCTCTTTCCGGTGCCTCATGATGGCTCTTTGCTGCTCTGTAAGCTAAATTGGAAAGTGAAGGGTCTGTGTCCTTAGGGTGCACTGAAACAGTTCTCTGGTTACACTCTGTATGAAAGTGTAGAACTTTACAATTCAGGGATAATTGGTGGTGTAACTTAGCATGAGTTTAGTATACTGTAGCTGTAGTGATACAGGACATGGGTGGGAAGTTGCTTCAGTGATAGAAGTCAGAACTGCTTCAGCAGCTCGATTTATAGGCGAAGCTTTAATTGAGAAAGAAAATAGGAAATGGGCTTCAGCATGAAAAAAAGAACAGCTGAAGGAGATGCACGTCTGATGGAGAGTGTACTGGCCTATGGGCAAGAGAACTGGTCTCATTTTTATGGCTTGTCAGGGGAACCAGGGTCATAGCATGGCAGGGTTTTGAGATTTCTTCCACCTATTTTAGGGGACCTCCTGTGAAAGGATGGGTCCATTGCTGTTTTCATCCTTGGAGACACTGTGTTATTCCCTGCCGTTACAGCACACTGGCCCTTTCTGTGCTGAGAAGAGTGGAGGTGAAGGGAGAGTGTGTTCCATACACCGTCAGAGGAGAAAACAGAAGTATGCATGCAGTCGCCTTCATTGGGTAACAAGTAATGGACTGGGGCCCAAAAGTCCCTATTTTCCTGTGAGGGTACCTGTCCTGCGTCACTACAGGATGAATGGAATGCATCAAATCAAATGATATACCTACTGACAAAGATTTGTTACTTGAGGGAGAAGTAAATATGAGAGATGAGGTGTGTTTTAGGGTGTGGGATTTTAGGGGAAGAATAATGTTTTTTTTTTCTTCAACTCCTCTACGTTCTTAGTCAGAACAGAGTCCTAAAACCACTGACAGATTAACAGGAGAAAAAACCAAACAGAAATGTATTAATATGTATATTTCATATATTCGTGGGAGACTTTCAGAGAGGACTTTGAGTTCTAGCTTTTATAGCATCTTCAACAAAGGACAGGGAAGTTTTAGAGAAAAGTCAAGTGGAAGGAAAAGGATTTCAGGTATGTGGGCCAGCAACCTGTGGAAAGGCAGAGAAAGGCTGGGCAGTGAGGCTTATCCAAGTAGAGTCTTCTGGTACCGTCTCAAGATGGTGAGATTGTGAAGTTCAGTGCTTCACCTCTGTTCTCCCTGGCAGAAGGAAGGCAGGATACCTGTGTCATTGTAATTTTATGTCTTGCATTTTGGCAAACGAGGAGAATTCAGAGAGCTTTATTGCACTTATTTCTTAAACAGCGTGAAGTCCTTCCCATTTTGGGACAGCATATTCTGGCCTTCCTCCATACCATTCCAGAGTGATTCTCAGGTGTCCCTCACCGCACATCCTGTCACTGTTGCCCTGCGTCATGATCCATACCCATTCTTCCTTCAGTGAATTGACTGTGGGACATCGCTTCTTTGTAGGGCACTTTGAGTGTGCATGTGTCTTCCCAGGAAGAATTTGTACTGCAAGTAGAGAGTCCAGAGTTCCTTATGATCACAGTGACACTTCCTCTGGCATTTCCCTTTCATTGTGTGTACATAAGCCATGTTTGATTGTGAACATTTTTCTGTATGGTCTAGCAGCTGCTTTTTGCTAAATGAAATTCGAACTGTTTATGGAGTTGGGCATGGTTAGTATATTATATCAAGGAAATGCAAAATTACAAAGGTGATGGCTTTAGGTGTCATTTATTGAGATGTTTCTGAATTTGTAAATAATACCACAGCAACATTCGTTGCATGGGAGAGGATGGCATGGCACAGAGAAGCAGGGAATTAAGAGTCAGAAGGTTCAGTACTACTGCACTACTGCCTTGTTTTCTGATATGGACAGGTTTCTAACTTCTGCAAGCCTCCATTTCCTTACCTGTTATATGTAAACTAAAAATGCTCCCTTGGAATGGTTGTAAGAATCTAATTGGAGAATATAGATGAAGACTGTGCATACTATTATGTGTTCTTCACATATTATTTATTTTAATAAATATTATTACTGTGTGCAGGTCCTTGAAACCAATTATTTCAGTTCAGACTTCCTGTAACACTGAAAACAGGTGTTCTATCTAGACAGAAGAAGATCCTGGGATACAGAATGTCTTGTACTGTAGTTCAGGCTGACCTTGAACTTACTAGTAGCTCATGCTGGCCTGATCTTCCTGCTCCCGCCTCCTGAGTGCTGGGATTGCAGGGGTGTGCCACCACGGCCAGCTGAGTCTCAGTAATGTGCTCAGACCTACTGTGAAGTGATGTTTTCTGATTTTAGCCCCTTTTCTTCTTCTCCTTTCTTTTTCTTTTTGTTGTGATGCTACACTGTTAATAATGGATAGTTAGCGGAAGCTTAAACTCTTAATAGCAGTTTGGATTGTGCTTTGAAGGAATGGAAGTAGTGTCCTAGACTAGGAGTCAGGAGGTCCAGACATCACTGTGTTTTTATCTTATTTTTAGATAAGTTACTTAAATGTGTCTTACTGAATATATCTTGACTCTCTTTCTGCTAAATAAATGTTTTCTTATGATTTTCATCTTTATCAAAATTCAAAATTTTCTTGTGATCAAGAGTGTTTTACAGATCCTCATTGTAATTTTTTTTTAATGTTTGTTTTTAGTCATTCCTATACTGGCCAGGATTACAGTACACAGGGAAACACTGGGAAGATTTCTTTAGATCAGATTGATTCGGTAAGCATCATATCCTTTTATACTTTGACTTTTGTTAATGGAGGAAACCCAGATTTTTTTTTCAAAGACTTTGTGGTGATAAAATGGGAGAGAATGTAATTTCGTGGCTTCCTGATCACTTTTAAAGAAAATCTCATGTACTATGTGTGATTTGTTTTCAACATAGGAAAGCCAAACTTAATGAGAAAGTTGTGTATAGTTTAATGAAACAGAATTCAATAAATTATTCTAAAAGCCAGTCTTTTAAGTAATGATAGCCAAATAGTATATTTTTATGTTTGAATTAGAAAAGGAGAAAGAGGAAATGATAAATTTGCTAGATTAACAGAATATCACAAATTTATATTGTTCCTTATGGCATAGTGGCACTCTGTCGTATAGAAATACTGCATTTTCTTTATTCATTCATCTGTTGTTGGGCAGATAGAGCTTTTTAAGATGTAGCTATTATAAATTATCATGCTAGAATATCATAAGTACACTTTGCTATATTTAATTTTTAGAATTTCTCTTTAATTTCTAATAAAGTTTGTACTCTATGTACAAGTGAAAAATAAGCTATATATACATAAAAAATCTTTTAGAGATTATTCACAATAAATTAAAAATATACTGAGATTTTAATGCTGCAAAATAAGAATTATAGTGAGGTTAGTAGGGACAGACCAGAATTGTTTCTTATTTGAAAAATTATAATCCAGTACTTGTAGTCAAATACAGAGTTCAGGGTGTGTGTGTGGGGGAATACACACACACACACACACACACACACACACACACACACACACACACACACACACACATATCAGGAAAAGAAAAGCTTGTATAAGCTGTTTTTCTTGTAGCTTTCGACCACGTCCTTCCCACCCTGCATGCGCCAGCTGCACAAGGCCTTGCGGGAAAACCACCACCTCCGACATGGAGGCCGCATGCAGTACGGGCTCTTCCTCAAGGGCATCGGCCTGACCCTGGAGCAGGCCTTGCAGTTCTGGAAGCGAGAATTTGTCAGAGGAAAGATGGATCCTGACAAGGTAATTCTGGAAAATTGGAATGCTAATTGGAATTTTAATTTTGTCTGGAAACTAAAAGCTCTGTTTGTTTGTATTTTTGTTTGTTTGTTTGTTTGTTTGTATTAGAGCTGTTAGTAGTACAGAATGGTGAGGTTCATCTTGGGAAATTGGTACAAACATTTAACTGAGCTTGATCGTATCAGTACCATTTACTCTCTCTCTCTTCTCCATCTCCTCCATTCCTACCCACTCCCAAAAGTCTAAAAGGTCTGTTTTTTTCTTAAATATACTTCATGGGAATTCTGAAAGATAAATGTGTCTGTGCAAGGTAGTTGAAGTGAAAAGAAGCTCACTTAGTAGTATGTGCTAACCAAAGGTCCAGGAAAGCTAACTTCTCCTTTGATGGTGTGCACTGTCAGTAGGAATTGCTTTCTGAGTTGTTTCTGTAGGACCACACTTGTATGTCCATACATACATAATATTTTGAAGACTAGGAGATACTGTGAACAATAAGGTAAACGTAATTAAAAGTATTTATTATGTTACACAGAATCTTTCTTAGAGCCTTGTTAGAGATCAGTCAGTGTAAAACTGAGCAACTGCTTTAAATTTACCCCTGGTACTCAGAATTTTTAGTCCCACTTCTGTTCTCTTTTTAGTCATGCTAATTAATAATAATTTATTTTTGAAATATGGTTCCTTGCCCCTTTTATACCACACTGTACTATGATGTAAATATTTTATTTCTTGGCTTCTTAATGTAAAAGATTAATTATGGAACAAAGAATATCAAGTAAATTTTATAAAAAGCAAATCATTATATCATGTATTCATTTGCCGTAACAAAACACCAAAGCCTGGGTAGCTTATATATACAACAGAAATCTGGAAACCCAAGGTAAAGGCGCTGGTGAGTTTAGTTTCTCCCAAGGGCTCTCTCCTTGACTCACACATTGCTGTCTTGACACAGTCTTGTCTGCGTGTATGCATTCCTGGAGACCCTACGTCCAAAGGCCTGACAGCCAGGAGGAAGTGGCTCCATTTCAAGTGCTGTCAGAGGAAGCATTGAGCTTTCCCTTCTAGGCAGTCAGGCAGGAGGAGGCTCCTGATTGCAGGAGGTCCAGCCTTTTCCTTCTGTTCAGACCTTCCAGCAGCTGACTGGATGAGACCACTCTCACCAGAGAGTGCAGTCTGCTTCACTGCCACCACCAACTCAGATGTCCATTTCATCCTGCAACACCTTCACAGGCACAGCTAGTGTAACAGTGTAATATTTGGCCAGACGTCTGGGCGTTTCACAGCCTGGTCAGATTGACACAAAGTTGCAGTTGGTAAATATTTATAAGTTGGGGAAAAAGGCAGTGGTTCTGGAGTAGAAGAAGTTGAGCTAGCATTTTAGTTTAGTTTGTGCTGTAAACTAAGAGGAAAGAAGAGGGAAGGAAAAATCATTGCCACTGGCAAATAATGGCAAACATTGGCACTGCCGTGAGCTCCCAGTCTTTGTGGCCTAGACCTGTTCTCTGACCTGCCTTTTTTTCTGTATGCCTGGGAAGGCCTATGTATCCGTGTGTTCAATATTACAGGTTTTAAAATGTGTACATTTTTCTTATGGGATTTTTATTTTGAAGTATAAGTGTTGTGCAAAATTTATATAAGCAGTAAATTTTAGCTTTATAATACAGAGTCTGTTTCCATGAGCTTATTGATTATAACAAATGCATTATTTTGACTAAAAGATTATTAAATTACATTTATGAATCACTGTGGCTTGCTGTTCTGTTGTTACAAAGGCTATGATCATGTTTTTCTCAATTACATTGTCAATTTTTACAGTGAAATATAAACTAAGGGACACCAAATGACAATATTGTCTTCAATTTAATAGCTTTACCTGTTTGTCACTAAGAATATTCTCAGGCATAGAAAATTGTGGGCTTAAGCTACTGTTTATAGAGTATTTTGTAGAATGGTAATGGAAGACGTATATTAGACATTTTTACAGTGCTCTGAAAGACTTAGGTGTAAAAAAAAAGTAGTGTTAAGGTCAGAAGTTTGTTAGTGTGGGTCATTCTAGAGAAGATCAATCAGGATTTGGAAAAGTGAATGGCATTAATTAGTAGAGAGAGAGGGAGAATGCCCCATAAACAAGAAATGATGGTAAGGTAGACAAAACATTTGTTCTCTCTTCTTTTCTTTGTTTTTCTTTTATGATTCTTCTATTCATTCAGTGAGCTGTTTTGTTCGCTAGTTTGGGGATTGCTTTGTATATGGTTGCTGTCATTTAAAAAATAAAAAATGAATAAAAAGGAATAGGAAGATAGATCTCCTATAAATGGGAAGGGGACCAAGATACTGGAGGTAGAGGAGGGAGAGAGGGTGGGAGGGGACTTATGGTATGAATATAATCTTTATATGCCATAAACACGAACTAAAATAATAGTAATAGCCAGATGATGGAGAAATGGGGAGGGCGGAGGCTGGAAAGAGAGGAGTAAGAGGATCGAGACGTGCTAAGCACAGCTGCCCACTCGTAGCTCAGGTGCGTTAGGGAGGCACGCCCTCTCCTCCAGATGAGTGTGAGCATCGTGCACAGCGAGTGTGTCAAATAAAGTAGACTGAGGCAGTGAGTCCAGTCTCTCACATACACACTGTAGCCATGGGCCAGTTACTGCACTGGAAAAAAAAATCTTTGCTTCTAGACTTCTCTTTTGAATTTACTTTATGTAGTTGAATACTGTTTTTTTTTAAATGCGCAATTTACTAGAGGATAAGGGATATTAGTACTGAGACACCAGCCACGTGTAAGGCAACATGCTGTTGTTAATGACTGATCTTATAGCAAACCAATTGCTACCTCAGTCCACAGATATTTAGTTTACAATGTAAAGTTTTCATTCTTAGGCTTAATTGTGTTTAGTGTTAATATTTATGATATATTAAAAGTTTTAAAGTAAGGCCCTTTTGGCTCACCCTTGTCTGTACTGATTGGAAGCATTCGAAAGTTGTAATAGGATTCTTAGGATTTGTGAACATTTCTATAAGAGATATTTGAAATTTTGAATATTTTATTCCTTAAGTAACTTCTAAGATTCCTGAAATAAACACACATAGACTTTATGCAAATAAAGTGTATTTTATGAATCATAATCACATTTTGTGCATGCTTTTTAGTTGTAAATATAATTTACATTATCAGTCTACCTGAGAAAAAGCTTCATCCTGTATATAAGATTAATGCATGAAAAAAACATACCACTAAAGTATTCTCTCACTTAAACTTGGATGTTAAATCACTTAAGTCTCAAGAATTAAATTGAAGTAGATAATTCATCTAATAAACTCAAAGCAGTGTGTCCTCTCAATCATATTTGTACAGTGTTATTATTCTGAATTGCCTTAACCTGACTCTGTTGGATATTAAGCACGGCATAGCTCATGCACATTTTATCTAACTGGAATTCCTGTCCCTGATTATAGCATATTAAAGGTCTACTCTGTGCTGTTGTAATTGGGTCAAGGAACATTTAGCACTGTTTAAAAAGCTTATCTTTTGCCTCAGAATCTAGTTTGCATCATGGCTCCAATCAGGCTATCAAAAAATTAAATGTTTGTCTTATGAGGTGTGAGTATAAGAAGCATATTTATTGACAGGAGTTTTTTAAAGATGAGTGGATCTCACCATCATTTGGGAGTTTGTTTCAAGTGCGAATTCTCTGAATCAAGCGCAGGGAACAGGGCCCACAACTTCCACAAGAAATTAATGTGCTCTAAAGGTCGAGAGCCACTATTTTAAATATTACTCTTCTAGAAATCTAAATTGGCCAGTATCTTATCCAAAGGATAGGCACTGAACTTCTTCAGCCTTTGTTTGTTCTTCTGTCTGCTTCTGTTGGTGGTATGATCATAATGTACTATCACTCTTCAGTGACCCACACATGTATTTGAACTCCTGTCACATGCCAGGTACCAGTAAATACTAACGGCATGTGTGCAGCAGAGATCTTCAGCTCACGTACTGGCAGTGCATTTCCAGTGCACTCCAGTACTGATCCTGTGATCCCTTGCAGAAGTTAAGCTGGGCTTTTAACTGTGAGCAGCTTCTTGCTTTTTAAGTATCATTTTATTTGTGCTCAGCAATATGCAGAAGGTTGGAAAAATGGATCTAGATTACAGGCTTGGTGTCAGACTAAGTTTGGATTTGGATCCACGGCATACAAACTCCATGAAGTTAGGCAGGTTAGCTGACACTTTCGTCAGGTACAGAATGTGCACAGTACCGGTATACACAAATACAGACAGTGGTGAGGAATCGATCCTGACCAATAGTGTTAGCTATTCTTATTCTCTGTATTCATAAGGAAAGAAGTTAGCATGGAATAATCAGTAAAGTTTCCAAAAGCAGAGATAATGTTGTGCTGGCTTATTCGGGGGTTTCATATGAGATAGAATGGAGAAGGTTAAGGGCAAAGAAGGGACTGAATTTCACCAGACTCTTTTTCTATAGGAGGTATTCAAGAGATGTAATGTACGGAATGGTTTCTGGTTGTCTTCTTGGTACAACCTGAATTCCACAGTACAGGTGGCAGGAAAGGAGATTGAGATTGGGTAGCTGGGTACCAGTCTCCTTTAACAACTGTAATTATATCATCATTTACTTTTTTTTCATTATCTATTTTTACATGTTGGAGTTCTGTGCAAGATTTCATTCAGAAGGACAGTTTTGCTGCTTTGAAATGTTCCCAAAATACTGTTCTAGTTCATTTGTAGTGCAAGATTTAAGCAAGTAATAGATGAGTAGGGAGGAGAAAGAGAAATATTAGTGCCCAAATTTCATAGTTTTAGATGAACTTTGTTGGCCAGGAAAAAACTTTTAGTAAACTTTAAACCAGGAGAGGATTATGTTTTTAGAAAATTAATAGGGAACTAGTGTGCAGAACTTAAATGAGAAGAGAATAGGAAGGTAGTAAATGGTTAACTAGGTTATAATAGTGATAAGAACAAAGTAGAAAGAGTGGATTCAAGAAATGTTTGGAAGAGTCAGGTGGTGCATACCTGTAATTCCAGCACATGGGAGGCTGAGGCAGAAGGATTGCAAGTTTGTGCCCAGCCTTATTAAGTTTGTGGGCAACTTAGCGGGACCCTGTTTCAAAATAAAAAACAAGTTGGGGCCAGGGTTTTAGCTCAGTGTTGTTGCTGCCTGTCCTGCAAGTGCAAAGTCCTGAGTTCGATCCCTGATACAATAAATAAATTAACAAGTAAGTAAAGGTCTGGGATGTAGCTCAATGCAAAGACTCAATCCTCAGTATTAGGAAAAGCCAGAGCGGGGTGGGGGTTAGTTTTGAGAAACAATTTGTAGATCAGCTAGGGAAAGCATTAATACCTCAGGTGGTACTCCTAAGTAACAGAAAGTTAGAGGCTGTATTAGCACAGGCAATGGGCAGGGAGCTGAACTGCCTGGGATCAGAGTGGAGGTAAAATGGGTCTTGAATTTGGTGTAAATTTGAAATTTAACGGGCAGACATTTTTGTTGTTGATTGTGGCTGGTTTTCTTTCTTCCTTAATTCTATAATTACTCACTGAGTATATTCACAATGTGAAAACATGGAGATGTAGATTTGAGAATCATTCAAAAAAATGAGAAAAAAAGTTTTGGAAGATAAGTAAGCTGGTGGATAGAAAGTATACAGAGAAATTTAGAGCAGAATAAACTTTGAGAAATGCCCACTGTTTGGAGCACAGATGCAGGAGTCATCTTATTATTGGATAAATGAAAGAATGCAGAAAATCATAGTCTGAGTTCCTGGGCACTAAGAGGAGAATCTCAAAATTAAGAGTAATGTCATGTTTTCAAAACTGAGAAAGGCATAGGTACTGTTTTTAGGAAGTCATTTCTAAGATCAGGACAGAATAGGAGCTAGATTTCCTGGTCTTACTGACCACATAAGGAATGGGGACAATGGCAGTAGAGTATTTGTTCCAGGAGTCTGAGAAATCAGGAAACAAAGAGGTAGAATGTTAGCCGTAGAGGTGGTGATACTAACCAGAGATTATTCTCATTCTGGGGTGAACAAAAGAAGTGAAACTCAGGGGAGTGGAATATGGGTTGGAGCTTATTGAGAAAACGGCCTGAGGAGATGGAAAGATGACTTCACGTATGCACTTGTGGCCGTAGCAGCGTGAGGCTGTCCTTCTCTGTGGTGCTCCCCAAGTACGGGGCTCTCCTTCCTGCCTTCTCAGACCCAGCACAGGCACAGTGCCTGCCCAGATGCTCAGTAACATTAAAGTGAACAAATTGCAGAAGGAGGCCAGTGAATATCCCTGTTTATCTGACACATGAAGGAGGGATGAGAGATTAGAATGTGATGAAGGAGTGTTTCAGGAAGAAAGAAATCTGGAAAATCTTGCTCCTTCTGTCTTTCTAATAAAGTATAGTCGGAAGTATATGAGATCAGTTAAAGGATTTGGTGTAGTGAAACTTGAGGAAGTTGAAGAAAGTATTAAACAGTACTTTCCTAAAGTATGCTATCTAGTTAACTAATTATAAATAAAAAAGATGCCAAACTATAGACTAGTTACCAGGCACTAGAATTAATAATTTAATATAGACAGAAAACAGAGCTAGGTCATACATTTACAGTCGATGAAGTCAGCACTATTTGGTTTTCTCTAGCAGTGTGGGTAAGGTGGGAGTTGGCAAAGCAGGCGTACTGCTTTAAACGATTCCTGCTTCTTATTTAATCTAGTCTCACAACACTGTAAGACATTAGCCTCCCTTTATGGAGAATTCAACGTATTTTCTATGGGCAGGAACATGGTAGATGATTCAACCTGGACTAGAGCCAGGTCTGTTTTACCCCACACCCTGTGCTTCTCCTCAGCCCTCAGTCATTCTGGCACCGCTGGGCTATAACCATGGAAACATGGGGCCGGGGGAGAGCATGATTTAGAAGTTCGCAGTTCTGTCTTTGGTCACCAAAGCTTCCACAAACTCATTGTAATAATGCCTGCTGAAATGTTGCAAACAATTAAGGAGATTTGTGAAATACTGTGTAATCTTGTAAAGTGTTAAGGCAAGGGCTGGGGATTTACCTCAGTGGTTCTGCCGCCTGCCTTGCAAGAGCAAGGACCCAAGTTCGATGCCTGACACCAAAAAAAAAAAAAAAAAAAAAAGAAGAAAA
>NW_022900939.1:47278886-47366524 GCF_012274545.1 Fukomys damarensis | reverse complement strand
AAAAAAAAAAAAAAAAAAGGTAGTAAGACAGTATTAATAATAATATTTAAATGTTGATGAGTGTACTCTACAATCATCCATGTTTTCCCCAGTATATTTTTAAACCTAATAACTTATGTACACAAATCTGAATTAGTTGAGAGTTATTTGAATATAAGAAATGTTTCCTGTAAAAATAGTTCAATATCTGTCACTATTAATGAGAAGCTTTTATTTTTTAGTACCGGGGATCAAATTTAGGGGTACCTCACCACTGATTATATTCCCAACCATTTAAAATGTTTTATTTTGAGACAGAGTCTTGCTAAATTGCCCAGGCTAGCTCGAACTTGAGGTTCACCTGCCTCACCCTCCCCTGTAACTGGAATGTAAAGTTTTTTAATTGTTTCTCCTCATTCTCCTTCTATTGCTGGGTATTGAGTCCAGGGCCTCACACATACGAGGCAAGCACTCTACCATTGAGCTATATGCCTAGACCTTTAATAAGTCCAATTGCTTTTGGTGTTTTACTTCGGATGCTTTTTGACTCTAAAATTATGGAAAATTATGGAAATAAGATGAAAGTAGAAGACTTTATGCAGTGGTTCCTCATGCAGGATAGGCAGGTGCCCTGTCCCCAAGATATGTTCCCAGTCCAAACCTTTGACTTTAATCAGTCATTTATAAATATCATTTGGCCAGTGAAACCTTGCAGATTATAATGATACATGAAAAATTTCCCAACTTTTTGAATTGTGAGTCAAAGCTTTGGTAATATTTGTTGTGTTCTTCTGGGTAAATGATAATAGAACTTAAAGATTCTTAAGGTGCCAGTTGAAGATTTCACGGCATTTGTTGTACTTGGTGTGACCTAATGGCAGATTGTCTGGGTAAGTTGAATGTGTAAGTTCTGAAATGGGCCAGACTTCTGAGCCCAGGGATTGTTCTTTGGAAGACCTGTTAAACTTGGTACTTCAAGGACTTGCGGTATGGTCAGTTATATTCTGGCCTTTGTTTAACAGCCCATTATGTGTTTATTACCCATCATTTACCTATACACTTTCACTGAAATTATTTTTTGCTCTTTAAAAATCACTCTAAACCATCCTTCTACTGAATTTCCTTCAGTGTAAAGTTGGATTTCATTGTATTTTAGCAATAACCAAAGAGCTGTTCTGTACCTGTCTCATCTGCATTGCTCCTCCCCATGGTTGTGGGCATTCAGAGAACAGCTGTGCTATAAAATGACATGGATGCTGCGTGCAGCTCAGTCAGAAAGCCGGTCTCCAGGTCAGTTGAGGGCTACAGCGTGCTTCTCAGGGAGCAGGAGTCAGATGCTTCCTGTTTGGGGTAATAAAAACGACTTTTTGGTGAAGTAAGAGGTTCAGAAAAAGAGGCACAAGCACAGTTTACAAAATTTGGGTAGGAGGATGTTATTGGCAAGGCACTCCGAGAAGTGGTGAGTTGCGTTTTGACTTGGGATCCGTAGAATAGACTTCTCTTTTTTTGTATCACCATAGAGACACTTGCCTTGAGCTTCATGTCCTCCTACAGTGGTGCTGCTGTGTCTGAAGATGCACCCCAGCTTGGTCTCTGTATCTCAGGGTGTCAGCACCTTGGGAAACTTCTTTTTTGCCCTTCTCATGTCCTTATCCTTGCAAAGTTTTGCCTCAGCACATGTGGATTAGGCATTATATTTCTTTTTTTTTTTTTTTATATATACTGGGAATCAAACTCAGGTCCTTGCGCTTGTGAGGCAGGTAGCGACACCACTGAGCTAAATTCTCAGCCGTAGGCATTATATTTCTGTAGTTCATATTTGGACTGCAAAGAACTAGTCAAGATGATTTCCGAAAAGCATCCTATGTGAAGCATTCTCTGTCTCTCAGTGTTATCTCTTACTGTTGTTATTGAATTTATGGATGCTCTAGAAATAGTTAAAAAAAAATCTGTCTTTCTTAATGGGCCTGTTCTGACAAGTCAACACTTAAACATTATTTTAACAAAATTTTATGATGATGATTATCTTTTACAGTTAACTTTTAGGTAGTCATTGAAAAATACAATTAGGACTTTATGTTTGTCTTACATTTTCGAGTACTTGAATTTTGGGCGACATTCCACTCCATAGAAGTCATCATTGCAGAAATCTCTTGAGTCACCTTCCAGCACTGTGTCGTCTCCTGTCACTTTTGACGGCACAGATTGCAGAGTTTACTTAGGACTTCCTGCCTACACCAAGTTGTCCCTTTCTCAGAATTGTGTCTAAGGACCTCCTCAGTTCAGGGTTACATCTGATTGATTTCACAATAACCATCTTCCTTTGTAGCAAAGATAAATTTTTCTTACTGATTTAAAAAATGGAAAACTGCTTCAGGAGAGTCCATGGGATATTTGATGGGATAGATCCTAGCCAACAGAGAGGTCATAGATGTTCAGCATGCCTAAGGCAGTGCCATGTTGTTCTTGGATAGTTTAGTGTTCCAGGGTACAGATTAGTGCTTTATTTTATATCTATTTTATATTTTAGATATAAAATAAATAGATCTGTGTGTTTTATATGTATGTTCTAGGTCATAAAACACAATACTGTTTACAAGATATCCCAAATTTAATATTTCCAGAACTGAGCTCCTAGTCTACCATCCCGCCCCAAAGCACCTCCTTCTCCAGTCTTCTCTGTTCAGAAAATGGCAATTCCGCTGTTTCACTTGCTCAGATCAAAATCTTTAATGTGTGTAGTCTCTGATGACTTGCTCTTACAGTACCTGTGCTGTCAGCAAATTCTTTCACCTCAACCTGTGATGTATTCACTGCTAGCTATAGTTGGGTCGTGAGTGGCTCCAAAGACTGTGTGATAAATGCTTGGTTCCCAGGCGGCGCTGTTGGGCTGCGGTGGAAGCTGGAAGAGGTAGGGCCTTGCAGGAGGTCTTCAGCTCATTGGTGGCCTGCCTTTAGCGCAGGAGTGGAAACCCTTTCCCTTCATCTTTTTCCTCCAGGTGCCATGCTTTGCTCCACCATGTGCTACCATCACAACTTCTTCCTTACCTCTGGCTCACAAGCAACGGGGTCAGTTGGTCATGGACTGAACCTCCAAAGCTGTGAGCTGAAATCATCTTTTCTCCTTAAAAACTGATTATGTCAGGTATGTGTACAGTAATGGAAAGCTGACTGACACCATCACTTCTTACCATGAGCAGCCAGAGTGGCCCACACACTACTACTCTCTCTTATCTGGATCAGTGCACTAACTTCCTAATTGGTCTTCTGGCTTCTGCCTTGGAGTACTTGGTAACTGTCATTAGAAGCAGAGAGTATCAGAGGCCTTGTTTGGCCCCCCTAAAAGGAGATTTAAAATTCCTTCAATCCCTAGGATAGAACCTTTTATAATACTCCCTGGTTTTATGACCCAAAAATTGAGGTGCTCATTTTCCCCGTGTATATTCAGTTGACTAAAACATAAGAGCTTTTCAGTAGTGCCCCTATGAATATCTGATTTTTTTTTATACCAGGGCTTGAACTCAGGACCTTGCGCTCGTGAGGCAGGCGGTGGAACCACTGAGCTAAATCCTGGGCTCCAAATATTTGATTTTTAACAGCTTTTTGATGGATAGTTTCCTTGTATATTCTGAATATATTACTAATCCTAAAATAATGAGAATATAATTAAGTGCACTCACTACTGAAAGTATAGTGAAAACAATTTTATCTCCTTTTTAATGATTTAAAATGAACTTCAGGATTTGGAACTGCTTCAGGCTGATCATTAGGGACATCAGTTATCATTGTATAGTAAAGGAAGAGTGGTTAATAGAGATTTCCAGTTGAGTTAGTATATCAGGAAAAGCAGCCTTCTCTCTTTTAAAATTAAACATTTTTTAAAGTCTTTCTAGTTATTTTTCCCTCTGAAATTTGGGGTATAAGGTCACTGACTGATATTATGATGATATATTGTTTTGGATATCCACTAGCAGTGGTGGTTGACTGTTGGTTTGTAGTTAGCACTTAAATTCAGTCATTGTATTTTGTTTGCAAGCATTGTTTTTGACTCTATAGATAGGCCTTAACTTTTTAATTTATATTTATTTCCCAAACGTAGACATGAAGCCCTTTTTGGTTTAGTGTCAGAGGAAACGATGCTAATGAGAGTGTCTTTGGGACATAATTATGTAGATTCAAAGGAGTGATGTAGTTTTAATCATGCCCTTTAGCTAGTGTACTTGCATACTAAATTCATTCATGTCTCTGTATTTCTCTTTGAAGCTTTATTCTTCTCAGGCCTTAAATTACTGATCAGCTTGTGGGTGTACCTCAAGGTTGTGTAAGTTAAGTTGAAGGCTGCCAGAGGATGTGTTTAAACTGTTAATCCAAAACACACAGAAGTATGTCGTTGGGAGAACGGCCTCTGGGTTTACAGTGTTTTTTGCTGGGTTCCTAAGAACGGAATTCCAGCCTTATATGTGCACATGTGTTTCCTTCTTCCTGCCTTCTCCAAATAACAGTTACTCCCGAGCTGTAATGTGTTGAAACAGGCAGTATATTGTTTCCTGTGAGCTAGTTTATTAAACTTAGGGCATTTGAAATAAAGTAGTGATAACATGAAATTATAATTTTTTTCTTTTTTGTGGCTGCTTTTCCCCCTTCCTCTTTGTCATCTTCTTCCTCCTCTCCTTTTCTTCTTCCTCCGTCCACTCTTCCTCCTCCTTCTTCTCCTCCTCCTCTCCTCTTCTTCCTCTTCCTGTCCTCTTCCTCTCTTCGTCCTCCTCGCCTTTTCTCCTTTCTTCCGTCTTCTCCTCCCTTCTGTCTTCTTCCTTCTTCCTCTTCTTTCTGGTTTACTTTCGTTATAGACTTTGAGATTAGCACAAAAACAAGAAACACAATCTACCTTGAAGCTATAAAGTGGTTTAATCATGTTAGGAAAAAATGAGGCTACCAAACCCTACTTTATAGTTGGTTTTATTTTTATTTGTATGAAGATAAACTAGGGAAACCCTTGGTAAATTTTATTTTCTTTTTATTTATTTTTTGGTTTTTTTGAGACAGGGTCTCACTATGTAGTTGAGTATGTCCTAGAACTCACTCTGTAGCCCACGCTGGTCTTGAACTCACAGCGATCCTCCTGCTGGGATCACAGCCTCCTGAGTGCTGGGACTACAGGCGTGCGCCACCACGCCCAGCTCCTTGGTAAATTTTAAAAAGAAAGGCTCTGAAAATCTTTAGAGGCTATGTTCTCAAAGAAAACATTCCATAGAGGGCCAGGTAGTTGTTACCTTTGGGCTTGTGGACTGTGTGGTCTCTGTTGATGTGCTGTGCTGCAGGAGTGTGACAGCACCACAGAGAGCCGCTCACCAGTGGGCATGGCCTGTTACCACGATGGGAGCCATCTGCATCTGGCCTGTGCACCTGCTGTAGTTTGCTGATTCCTTATTGAGAGCATAGACTCCTTTTGTTTTTTTCTTTCTCATGTTTTAAACCAACATTCATCAAGTACCTGGTATATGCTTTAGCAATGTTTTATGCTTTTTAAAAAAATTAACTTTATTAGTACATTTTAGGTATACATTATGACCACATTCGTCATTATTGGGAATTTGTACCTGTACATGATATATCTTGGTTCTTGTTTTTTCTTTTTATGCTTTTTAATCATTGACCATCATGATGGCTTGTGAAACAGGTAGATTTGATATTTAACATTTTAATGTTATTTTACATATATTTCAGACTTGGAAACACAAATCCCCACATATCCATCACTATGTTAAAGTTATTGGTATTTTCCACATTTGAGTTATTTAGCCTTTTTCTCTGTTATAGTTGAGTTTCTGAAAGCAAGCTTCAGACTGTCTTGGAGTATCCGCGAAGGTTCTGTAGAGAACACGCACACACATACCCACAAACATGTTACAGGAACTGCCTCGTGTGACTGTGGAGGTGGGGAAGTCTGTGGTCTGTTGGCTATACGCTGCAGACTCAGGAAGGCCGGTGTCGTGTAGTCTGAGCCTGAAGGCCCGAGAGCCAGGACAGCCAGTGGTGAAAGTGAATCCTCTGCCAGAGCAGGAGAAGACAGTTCCGGCCCAAGCAGCCAGGCAGCAAGGGCTCATCTTCCCTCCCTTTGCCTTTTGTTTAGGCTCTCAGCGTGCTGAATGATGCCCAACCACACCCGTGACAGCCTGATAGTTGGAATGCTGTCTCATCCAGACACACTCAGACCCACACAGAAAGAATGTCTATTCAGCTCTTGGGCACCTCCAACTCAGGCAAGTTGACACGTAAAATACAGACAGACATTTTCTTAGTACAATCATCATACCTTGCCACTTGACAAAATTAACTACTTTTTTTGATAACATCTATATCCAGGTCATACATTTTCCAATTGCCTTAAACATTTTTTTTTAGTTTTGTTTTGTTTTGTTTTTACATCTGGCTTGTTTGAACCAAGATCTCCATCGGGTCATGTGTTAATATTTGGCTGTTGGCTCATAAATCTTTTAGAGATCCTTTACCTCCTCTTTTGTTGTTTTTGCTTTTCAGTCCATTAACTTCTTGGAGAAATGAGCCAGTTCTATAAACTGTTTCACATTCTGAATTTGTTTTTTTTCTCCTGGTGTCATTTAGTTTGTTACTTTATTTTCCATTTTTCCTGTAAATGGAACTGGCTCTTAGATTGAGTTTCAACCTTTTTGTCAGGAGTCCTTCATAAGTGGATTGTATGTCATTCTTTGTGACACACCAGGAGGCATAGTCTAAACCTCCATTATAAATCCCCACCACCTCTTCTTCAAATAGTTTTGTTCTTTAAATGATCGTTCGCAAATCAGTTATATTTCTGTATTTATTAGGTGGAATTCTTCTGTAATGAACATTCCTGAATGATATTGGGTATTTGGTTGCCCCAGAAATATAATTTGTAAAGAGGACAATATTTCTGAATCTTACTTTATAGATTGAATCTCAGAACAGCTGCATGCATTGTCTGAAGGTACAAACCTTGTGCCCGATGTACCTTGCCATTACACTCAGGTGTTTGGTGCCACTTTTAGTCAGTTCCGATGCGGAGACAGTGGTAGTCATCATAACAGGTTCCTGCTGCTGTACAGCTTTTACACGTTAAAGGGTGAGAAATAGGATGTTATAGCACTGTCTCTTTTCCTCGCTTTTGTCTTTTGAACAAGTCCAGGAAAGACTGGACAGTTGTATCTGGAGCTCATTGCTTTCTGAACAACTGAGTGCTTGTACATAACATTGCCTAGATTGAAAGTTTTGCTCTACCAAGAACACAAGACGCAGCCTTACCTTTGGCAGACTGTCTAACCTGCCCACACTCCAGTGTCCTCATGTGTGAAATGAGGACCCTAACAGTGTCTGTTTTAAAGTATCAGCTTTAAAGCTCTGTTGTGAGGATTAATAGAAGGTGCCTTTCACCTAAATACTCAGTGCTATTTAGCTTTCCAAAAATAAGACCATCCATCATTTTATTCTACCAGCCATACAAGCCAAGCCTTAGAAATATGGTAGTGATTGTTAGGAAAACAGGGTTATGCTGTCTGCTGAGCCTGAATGTGGTAGTAGTCATTACCCACTTGATCTTATTTGAACGCCTAAGAAGAAGCATTGGTGTAAATATTGAAAGCTGCATTCTTCTAATGGTTACACTTGCAGAGAATGTTTAAATTTCTTAAAGTGAAGAATTCTTTTTGGAGTCTTAAAGCTTTTCCCTCCCTCTGCACAGTAGGAAAAGCTGTCAAATATACTGTCATATGTTCAACAGGACATGAAATACTTTATTCTGTTCTATTTAGGAATGGAAAAATGCCCTTTCCTGCTGTCTGCTTGTATAGATACGAAGGTAGGCAAGCATTTTTGTCTGTGACCAGTAATGAGATTTGTTATGATGTGATCCAAAGGCAATAAGTAATTTCATTTTGTCACTGTAAAGATGCTAACTAGTTGTTCTTTGTCAGTTTTCCCACCTTGTTATTTATCTGAGATTGCATCACCTCTCCTGATTGCAGATTTGCTGGCCTCTGTGATAATATTTTCTAAAAGAGAACACTGTTTACACCTTAAACCAGCTTTTCAGTGTAATTTGCTCACTACATTCCCTAGTATTTCAGTATTTGCAAATGAAATGCCATCACAGAAATTGTGATAGAACAAATTTAGAAAGAGTAATTACATATTTTCTCTTTCAAATTTTTTTTTCCAGCAAAGGAAAATGTATATGCAAGTCTGTGCTTACAGTGATGCTCAATGAATAATGACAGTGGTGATCACGTGGTTAAATATGAAGACCAGAAAGCAGAGTCTTCACAGGCCCATGTCTGTTGGGGACTTTGCTGCAGCCCTGTGTCCTTTCAATTCTGCAGTACCGGCAAAACCTGAGTGTTAGAGAGAGCTCTGGGTCAAGGCTGAAGGCCATGGGCAAGCTCTTCCATCCTCTGTGGGCCACTCTGAGAAGCACAGTAATATGTGCTTTTTGTGAGGATCAAGAGTTGAGTAAGTTTCTGTAAATGGAAGTTCTTTCTAAAGTGTAGATTGCTGCTTCACCCAACTTAGGATGAGGCTTATCAGTTATGAGGGGGCAAAGTGATGAGTATTTGTGTCTGTGAGATACAATGGTTCACCGACCTGCAGCAGGGCGCTTGCCTTCTCCAGGGCCTGCCCCTTGCCATTTGTGTGGGAATAGTCACCTCTACTGTGCATGGTTCTTGTGAGGAGCAGGGGCCCTGTCACGTGTGTGGCACACTGCCAGACACACGCAGATGCCTTGCTACTGGTAGCTGCTATTTGCCAAAAAATCATTTCTAGGTAACGTATATTAATTTGTGCATTTATTGTGAAAGAAAATAAAGGCCCTTGTTTAGTGCAAGGAAGAGGTTTAAATATTATACATAACATTTTGGAGAGCACTTTCTAATTTATTTTTAATGGTAATGGGGTTAATTTAAAAAAATCAATGTTATAAAATTAAATAAATATGATTGATTTTGCTTGAAGCTGAAACATTGATAACTAAGGGTGTTCTATGCCTCGATTTCATTCATACTGAGGATCTTTTCTTTCTCTCTCTTGTGTTCATTACTCATACATTTTTTAGATAGAGTTTGAGCACAGATTTGTAGAAGTATAATTGAATGAGACAAATTTATTCATTAAAGTTCATATGCTGCCTGTGGATTCTAAGGTGAATTCATCTACCTTCAGTTTTTGTTTTAGTTCTCACTCTGGTTAACTTCACTGAGTTATTCTTCTTATTATTTTCTTGTAGATGTGGAAATGATTGTGTGTGCGCGAGCAACTGTCTTTCTAGTCTGTTTGCTCATCATGGCGGCTGCTGAGCTGTGGCCACATCTTTAAAAGAAGCCCTGGAAACTCTTGTCTGGGGGAATGTTGGGAATCAAAGTTGACGAAAGTGAAAGAGCTGTGAATAAGCCTTTTGAATATTCTTTTGTTTCATGTAGTTTTATAATAAAAGCCAAAGAGCATTGTTTCAACTCTGGTTAGATGCTTGCCAGTATCACAGAGTTGGAACTGATTTTTACCTTTTGTGCCCACCTAGTTAGCAAATGTCTTTAATTTCCTTTTAGCATTCATGAAATTGATCATCCCCCACTGTTAACAGTTTTGGCGATCATAGCTCTAATATATTGTGCTGGTTTTCTCTTAGTATCTGTGTATAAACAGTATTGTTTTTCTACCATTAAGATAATTGTTCTCATTATAAATATTGTAAAATACTTTGCCCTTAATGTTAAAGAAGATGGGTTCTTTTCTGGGGATTTAATGAACAAGTACTAAGTGGCTTTCTAGTGTGGCCTAGAGGGACTGCAAAGGCTCTTGTCAGCCTTGCCTATAAAATGGCAATTTAGTTGGGGAGATGAACTGTGCCATTCAGGGTATTTTCAGTAAGTTAGTTAATTGCATGATTTTAATAAAGTTTTTAATAAAGTTTTTAATAAAGTTTTAATGATTTTAATAGAGTTTTTGTTTGAAAAAGAAAATATCTCATCCTATGTGATAATTAAGAGTTAGGTATGCCACCATGACTATATTTTAGAGTCTGTAATTCATAGTAGCTACCTAATATATTCTCAGAATGTCAAATCTCATGACAGTTTGTACAGAATGTTGTGAAATATTGTAGGTATTTTTGTTGGCAAAGTTGACCTAACTTTTTACTTTCATAAAGTCTATGTAATCTTGCTACCACTCAGACAAGTTGGTATAGTTATCATGGTATAGTTATCATGCCATACTCAGTACATATTTCAGATTAGTTAGTATGATCTAGAAAAAAAAAAGTGACTAAGATGTCTACTTTTCAATCTTGGAAATAGGAAGAATAATCATACTTTGGAAATATGTCAGGTGATGCTTAAATTTAAAATTTTGTGTATGTAACAGTGTGTTTTAAAACTAAAATGTTCAGAGTAGGTGCTGTGAAGTTACATAATTCTGAACACAGACCTCAGTTTTACTTCAGTTTTGTTAAGCAAGTTGCTCTGAGCCATGGTTCCATTGTCTATAAAAATGGGACCAAAGCTGTTAGGACTTAAGCAAGATAAAAACTATAAATCAATAATAATAATATATGTGAAATCGTACTTAGAACAAAGTACTCAGTAAGTGATAAGTTGTTATTATGATTAGAAAATAACTTTTTCAGAAAGTAAGCCCCAAATTGTGAATGATGGATTCAAGATTGTTTAATTTGAATTTTGGGGTAACTATGCCATGACTCATGAGAAGCTGCATTCTCACTGGTCATTGTTTTCATGTGAGATTTCAGGAAAAGCTATAGTTTCTTAATCTTCCCATTATAATAGTGGAGACTATTTTTTTTATTGAAGTTCACCATCACATTTATGTCATTTCTGTAAAGCTTCCAAGATACGTAAATTGGTGGATTACACACAGAATTTTGTTAGCAAAATTTTTTGATTTATATAATGATAAAAAATGACAAATGCCCGTGTCTTCTGATTCCTTTGTATCAAGGGATTAAAAAAAAAATATAAATTTAGAAATACATGAGAAACATTTTCTGATTATTTTAACCCATGAGTCGAATCCCTTTGGAATGCCTGTCATTTCTATCAAAATATTTTGCACAAACAGAATTTTATTGCACTATTATTTTGAGTTAAAATGGCAAGATTACAAATGACATACCTTTTAAAATTATTACCAAAGTTCCTACATATCAGTAAGGTAATGAGTAAGAATTACGTTTTCTACCATGGTCTCTCGGGCCTGCTTATTCTGAGGAAGAACTAGAACAGCAGTGAATGCGTCCTCTTTTTATGTGAGAAGAACAACAAAGGGTGCGCAAAACCAAAGATTGTTTGTGAGGGTTCCAGCAGCTTTGGCAAATTAGTTATTACTGATTAGGCTTGTAGTCTCTGAAGACTTGAATTCATGACTGTGCCTCTTTAGCAGGTGAGGGAAGATGTCCAACACATACAATCTCGTGGAGTCCCCAGGATGGAGCTGTTTTCATTCATGTAGAGGCCAGAGAGGAGCCCCAGGCACCCCCTGGTCCTGCCTGTGTTAGCCTCTCGGTGCGTTAAATTCTTACTGTCTTTGTTGAAATGTTTCTTTGTACTTGCTTTACAATTCATGAGTTCTTTGTATATCTAGATGGAATTTTGAAATTCTAGATTTTTTTTCTTTTTATTGAGTTTATTGGTACAATCTAGGTATACAATACAGTTACATTCCTCATTGGGATTCTGTACCTTTACATGATAGGTCTTGATTCTCATCTTTTCTCCATTGTCCCTGCCCTCCTTTCACCCCCTCCTCCCCTCCCCATTTACAAACACTTTATTTCCATTTTCTCAGTTTCTCATATTTTTTTCTCTCCCTATTACCTTTCCCCCACCCTTTCCACTTTCCCTACACCTTTAGTTTGCCCTTTACTTCCTATTTCACATTATTAATTATCTCATTAGGATCCTGTGTACTATTATAGTTTTTCACACCACAGAAACAATTTGGTATTTCACTTAAAGAAATCTCTGTATGAACATTACAAATAGGGAATCCTAAAATAAAACTAAAAAGGAAAATAAAAGAGAAAAGCCAATGATGTAACATTAAAATAATCCTTAATTCTGAAGATGAAAATGGTCCCTGAACATATTTAAATTGCTTCTTGCTCTTATAGTCTTATCTTATTCTTTTTTCATTATTTACAGAATACTTTATTAGTTTCTGTAATCAAACCCATGTAGATATAACGTTACATATTTAGTACGATGTGTTACCCCTGTACACATGGAAAAAAATAAAAAATAAAGATAAAAAAATTAAGATGAAATTCTAGATTTTAAAAAACTCATCCCTGTTATTTCCTGCCTTTTTCCTCCAGTGTCCAGTATATTCCACAAGCCATTTCTTTAAGGAAAAAGATTAATTAATGAACAAGCTGCTGTCAGTGCTGTATAGCAAAAAAATGAAGTAAAGACACATTGAAGCTCCTTTTTTTGTTGTTGTTTTGCTTTGTTCAATCCCCAGTTGAAAAGAATAGTATTGAGCAACAGCCAAAACCATGGAGTTTGAGATTACTTGTTTCAATATTGAATGAAGGCTCAGCCTAGAGAGATGGATTTTATTGTGTTTTTTACTCAGTGGAATTAAGGTGACTTTCCTCTGCTCATTGTGTCACCTCAGTTTGGGAGCTACACAGCCTGTACCTGTTGGTTGGATAGTTTAATTTTGCAGCTTTGTGAGACTTGATGTTTTCATAACAGAAGGGAAGAATAGATAATGATCCTCTGAACCTGTAAGGATCTGACATTTGAAAGTTCATTATACATTTATATGCAATTTTGCGTGCATATCTGTGGAATTCATGATTTTGGGGGGGTACTGGGGATCAAACTCGGGACCTTGCCCTTGTCCCTGGCCCTAATTCATGAGTTTTGAAGCTCTCATTATCAGAAACAGTGGGCATACGGCAGAGAGACACAAGGACAGAGATCCTCCCATCACAGGTCATTGCCTCGTCTGGTGTAAAACAGCACAGGAATTACAGGCCCACCACGGAAGGAGCACATTTGCTGCACAGGACAGGTCCAAGCCGCAGATTGTGTGAAACGGAATTGTTGGGCATTGTAAGAGGAAACAAGTTCTTCTGATTTATAGAAATCATCGAATGTAGGTGCTTGGTGAAAGGGTTCTCATCTGCTGCTACTAAAGCTTCTAAAAATACCGTGCTTTTTTTTCTTTACAAACAAGTTGATTTGGGGATTACTAGTATTTAACATATTACTGTCTAAAATTGTATGTCAGAATATTATCATTTCTATAATTTCATGTATTTTGGTTCTGGTCATTTGTGTGCCATGGCAGACAACAGAGGCAGCTTTTAAATTTTAATGGACATGAGTGTGCAAATGAAGTGGCCAGTAGCCTTGCCATGCTTAGATTTGCATACTTTCCCATGCCTTCTTGTTTCAATCTTACATTTAAGTGATTGAGTTTGGATTAATAGAAGAGTTCTTCTGGGACAGCTTTTCTTTATAAACCAGTATGGAAAATAATTTCTAATAAATACTGCATGACATTATAACAAAAAAATGTAGCTGCCACAGGAACTTTCTGTAGTGATGGGATAACTTGAAATATTATATAAAAATAATACTCCATGTTACCTTATTGCCCTCTATGTATGCATGTATATATGTGTCTGTAGTTGTGTTTCAAGAGGTTTTTTGCATGATAATACATTCAGATAAACTATTCAAGTAAAATAAGCAATTTAATTTGTAATATATAATGTGTAATGATGATAAATGCCTGGTTTATGTATTTACAGTGCTTTTCATTATTTTTTAGAGTGTTCCTTCATAAAATTTAGTTTGAGGACTGGTACTCAGTGGTAGAGTTCTTGGTTAGTATACACGAAGCCCTAGGTTTGATTGCCAGCCCTGAAAAAGACAAATGCTCACTAGAAAGCAGCATGCTGTGTTACACAGGCAGTAGCTATGTAGGTCACGAATTACATGTCTCTCGTTTGCGTCAGGAGGCTGCGTGGGATGATCGGCCTGTATCATCCAGTTTGTGTACAAACATGCTGATGTTAACCGAGGAGGAAAGAGCCAGGAACACATTCTCAGAATGTGTCACTGTTGTTAAAGCCACACGGGACAGTACTTCAGTGATACTGTGAAAGCAAGTGAGATAATAATTACCAAGTGCTTTAAAAATTGGCCCTTAAAGGATGAAAACTGATACATGAAAACATTTTTTTTTCTTTTCATTGAGTTTATTTATACAATCTAGGTATACAATCCAGTTATATTCATTATTGGGATCGTGTACCTTTACATGATAGTTCTTGATTCTCATTTTTTCCCCCTTGTCCCTGCCCTCCCTTCACCCCCTCCTCGCCTCCCCATTTACAAACACTTTATTTCCATTTTTTCAATTTCTCATATTTTTTTCCTCTCCCTTATTACCTTTCCCCCACCCTTCCCACTTTCCTTACACCTTTAGCCCTTTACTTGCTATTTCACATTATTAATTATCTCATTAGGATCCTGTGTACTATTATAGTTTTTCATTCCAGAGAAACTATTCGGTATTTCGGTTAAAGAAAACTCTGTATGAACATTAAAAATAGGGAATCCTAAAATAAAATTAAAAAGGAAAGTAAAAGAGAAAAGGCATTGATGTAAGATTAAAATAATCCTTAATTCTGAAGATGAAAATGGTCCCTGAACATATTTAAATTGCTTCTTGCTCTTGTAGTCTTATCTTATTCTTTTTTTTATTATTTAGAGAATACTTTATTAGTTTCTGTAATCAAACCCATGTAGATATGACCTTACATATTTAATAGAGTGCATTACCCCTGTACAAATGGGAAAAAAAATAAAAATTCTTTATTAGTTTCTGTAATCAAACCCACATAGACATGACCTTACATATTTAATACAGTGTGTTACTCCTGTACAAATGGAAAAAAAATAAAATAAAAGTTTAAAAAATTAACATTTCTAGACCAATATGGCTGTGAATTTCTGTACAATGTCAACTCAACAGAGTAAATTGGGATAACTTTTTCCAAAGTTGACAGCACAGTTAAAGTTTCCAAAATTTCAATATATATATATACATTTATATAAAAAGACCAATAATAGCAGTATGTTATGCATCAATAGCAGCAACAGCTTCTCCAGGTTCTGCAGTCATCTGAACAAAAAATTATAGACATTCAGCACATTGCATTAAAAAAAAAACCACAAAAAAACAGAAAAGAATAATATCCAGAAAACAGCAAAATTCTGTTGCTGTTGTGGTACCTGGCACCATTTTTTTTATTAGCATCTTAATCATCATCTGGAAAGAGAACATTCTAGAGTAATATCATTAAATATAGCTCTGATAAAGCATGGTCACTACTATGTATCATAAAGCAGGTACAAGATATTTTACATTCAGAGAGGTATGATACAGTACTGTCCTACATCAAAAATACTAGAATCGGTTTTGGTTTGAAATTTGCTGTCTGCAAATAAGATTGCTACACCTGCTTTTTTCTGGGCTCCTGTCACATGGAGAATTGTTTTCCATCCTTTCACCTTCAGTCTATGGGCTTCTTTTTGTACTAGGTGTGTTTCTTGTATACAACATATTGTTGGACTTTGCTTCTTATTCCATTTTGCCAGTCTATTTCTCTTGATTGGTGAGTTGAGGCCATTGACATTGATGGTTATAACTGATATGTACTGACTTGTTATTGTCCTGTTATTGGCCTTTTGTTGACTCTTTTTACTTTTTCACCTTCTGCTTTTAGTTTCTTGCCTTGCCTATTTGATTTACTCTGTTGGGCCTCATGGTGTTGTTGCCTTCATTGTCTTTTTCTAGGATCTTGTTTAGAATTGCTTGTAGTGCTGTTTTTTTTATTCATGTAGTTTCTCAGGTGTTCTTTGTCGTGGAAGTATCTTATTTCCCCATCCATTTTGAAAGAGAGTTTTTGCAGGATACATCAGTCTAGGTTGGAGGTTGTTCCCTTTTAGTGTTTGAAATATCTCATTCCAGGCTCTCCTTGCCCCAAGGGTTTGTGTTGAAAAGTCTGCTGTGATTCTGATGGGCTTTCCTTTGTATGTGATTTGTTTCTTTTCTCTTACTGCTTGTAGTATTTTGTTCTTCTGTTGGGTTTCTGGGATCTTGATTATTATATGTCTAGGTGTAGATTTTTTTTGATTGTAGCTAGTTGGGGTCCTATATGCCTCAGTTATCTGAATGTCAAATTCTTCCCCTCTGTTTGGGAAGTTTTCTGTCATTAATTCTGTGAACAGCTTTTTTAAGTTATTTGTATTTTTTCCTGCTACTTCATGGATTCCTATCAGTCTTATGTTATTCTTCTTTGCATCATCTAGGAGTTGTTGGATTGATTTCTCATGATCCCCTACTGTTTTTTTAAGAGACCTCTCTTTTTGTGGTCACTGACTGCAATCTTATCTTCTATATCTGAGAGTCTATCATCTTCACATTCTTTTATTCTGTTGCGTACACTTTCAATGGAATGTTTAATCTCCTGGATATCTGTTTGAATCTGTTTTATGAATTCCATTTCTTTCCTATGTTGGGCGTTTATTGTTTCCTTTTCTTTCTTATGCTGGGCCTTCATGGCTTCTATTGTGGTCCTGAGCTCATCTATTTTTTTGTCAGTTTCTGCTCTAGAGTCTCGAATCACGACTTCCATTTTGCTCACTATCTCTATAGTTATCTGGGAAATTATTTCTGTTTTGAATTTTCCTAGAACCTGATTGATCTGTTTTGTTACTTCCTATGCTTTGAGTTCAGGGTGTCCTGGTGGTTCACTATCGGCCTTTTCATCCTCATTTGCCCTGCTGTTTGCCACTGGTGAACTGGAAGTTCGTCTTTGTGTCTTGCTTAAGTGTTTTCTCATTTTTATTTTTGTTGTTGGGCTGTCCTTGGTTTAATCTCTGGGTTATCACCCAAATCTTCCTGATATAGTTGTGCCCTAGCTTCTGGGTCTCTAACGACCCACAGACATTGTCATCTTCATAACATCAGAGAAAACAGCTCATCAAATCAACGGCAATGCTTTACCCCAACTGATACAATCAGCGACACATTAAGATCAAGCACAACTTGGAAACTGACCACCTGTGGTAGTCACTAGTCTATCACCCTTAAACCATTTGAATTAAATTGAAATCAAGAAGCAGTCCAGAACATGTCTGCAGTGAACAAACTTTTCAATATAGTATATTTACCATTTAATGGCTCAGACAGAGCGAGGACTCAAGACCCCTGATCTCAGTTAGCTGATGGCTGAACCCCATGACGCAGACTGACCTCGGGCTACAAGGCCCAGATTGAGTTCCCCAACCTTCTGAATAGTTGAACTCCATACCGTTCTACTATAGGTTTCCCACGCCCTTTCTTTAAAGATGTTCAAAGTTGGGAACTCAGAAAAATACCCTTTATGACCACCTCTGCCTCTGCAGAGTGGGTCCGAAGACTGGCACAATCAGGAGGTCTGAGAGTGCGCGGGAGTGGCATGCGGGGGGAGGTAAGAGGAGTTATGGGGGTTCAGGGATGCCCGCGCAGCTACCTTCCTGATGCTGGAGCAATGGCGCCTCCAGGCGGGAGAGGGCTTGGCTCTCCTTCCTGCGGTGGATCGGGGCCCAGGCTACCTTCTGGGTGCTGGAGGATGGCGGCTCAGGGCGGGAGAAGCTGATACATGAAATTTAATGTTCGTAGTTTGTTTTGTTGATTAAGATACTACTACAGACTTGGAAACCTGGCGCACTGGGACGTACCAGTTATTTTAGTTAGTTTGTGTTCAGGAAGCACATTGTTTTTCCTAATTATTGTCTTCAGCCTGGTTATGTTGGACTAATATAGATATTTAGATTTTATGTTAAATTCTAATGTGAGCATTTATGAAATAATATGTGCTTTTAAAAATCACTAAATTGGTGGAACTGAAAAAACATTGGATTTTCCTGGTTTGTCTTGTCATCCTTCTCGTTGGCTTGTCCTTTGTGTATAGTTCATTTAGAAGAACACCAAGGTGATATAACTCAGTGTCTTGATAAGAAGCCACAGTAAAGTGGAAAAGCAGTCATAACCCAAGGCCAGACAATGACATTGATGCGGGCCTCACCTGCTGAAGCCATCTTCCCACGTTGTACAGGCAGTATCCATCCAGAATGAATTCACCCCTGTTTGGCTATAAGAAAGCAGCTACTTTGTTTTGTAGCTTTAATTCTAATTCTTTATCATAGTTTACATGGTGAAGTAATCTATTGACTGTGGTGCCTGAAACCAATCACTAAAAGAGGAAAAGGAGGAACATTTCTCTTGGTCTGGAACGTTCTGCTATTCTTCAGATATTTCTCTGGAGTTTGTATACTGCTCCTTTAATGAATTTCATTTACACCTTGTTTATATGGGTAAATGGTGTAAGGTTGCAAGTTGGAAGGAGAAAAAAATAAATCTGAAAATTCACTTAAGTTTTCTATACTAGATATCTTTGAACTATATAATGAAATACCTATGCCTATTGATGCTAAGTAATCTTTGTTACAGAGCAGCTTTTCTTCCTAATGGGAATCATATCAGTATGTTACAATTGATATTATTTTGGAAGAATTGCCAGATGTTATAGTGAATTGAAATGCCTTTATTTAGATATACAGCAATCTGCCCCTTATTACTATTAGAAAACTTTTTTGCTTCTAAAAATCACACCTGTTTTTAGCATTGTTGCCACTTTAAAATTTTATGCTAGTTTCAGAGGAGAACACTCTGCTTCTTGGGTGGGTCATGATGTGGTAGAAAGAACATCAGGCTTGGAGTCCTTCCATTGCATCTTACCATGTGTGTTGGAACACTTTGTGTAACTTTCTAATTGTCACTTTTTCTGGCTGTAAAATAAGGATAATCATACCAACTGTGCAGGGTCGTTGGGAGAATCAAATGAGGTAGAGTTTGTTGTCCATTTCTGGCAGAGAATTTACAAAAGTTACAGAGAAGTTACAAAAATAGTATAAAGAATTTCATGTGCTCTTCACCCCCAAATTAGCATCTTGTACAATGGTTTTACAGTAATCAAAATCCATAAGTTGACATCAGTGAAATGCTATCAACTAGCAACTTGCTTTGCGTTTCAGTTTTGTTACTAATGCTTTGCTGTTCTAAGATCGAAACTGTGATTCTTCACTGTCATGTCTCCTCAGTGTCTTCTAGCCTGTGACACTCCCTCAGTCTTTCCTCACATTCTGTGACCATGATGCTTTTACGGGGTACTGGCCAGTTTGTTGTTGTTTTTGTAGACTGTCCCTCACTTTTGGTTTGTATGGTGTTTTCTCAGGATTAGTTGAGGCTATACATCTTGGCAAGAATCCCGCAGGAATGATGTTCTTTCTGACAGCCTCATGTCAGGGGTGTATGATATCAACACAGCTTACTAGTGGTGATGCCATGGTGGTGTCTGCCGAGTTTCACCACAGTAGAGTTACTCTTCTCAGAATATCCTGGGGAAGACACTTTGGGACTGCGTAAATGTACTGTTTCCCCACTAATTTTAGCAACCCTGGAGTGTCTTTCCTGCAAACATTAGCAAGGTGTTCTGATAGTTATTTTCTATTTTCCTTTTTCCTTCTGCATTATAGGAATCTTCTACAGGGGAAGCTGTTCTTTCTCCCATAGTTACTCATGTGTGTGTCTTGGATGTGTGTTTCATTCAGTGGATTCTGTTGCTGTTGTTAATTTTGTTGCTCAGATTACTCTAGGGTTGTGGGTCTCTTGCCCTGTGACATGACCCTGTTGTTCTCTTTTGGAGCACAGCCTCTTTGGCACCACAGAATGCTCCAGTTGCACCTTTTATTTTCCCTGTCTTAGTTCTGGAATCAACCATTTCTCCAAAGGGCCTTATATATTCCCTTCAAATAATAACTACCTGTCACTTAACATACATTTTTCTCCCTTGATGGAATTATTTATTTTGTGAATATTTGTTTTGATTTCCTTCAGAAGTAGCCTTAGCAATCTAGTTGCAAGCAGGCATGAACTGTTAGCTCCTAACCTTTAGCACTTGCCTAGAAAGAAGAATATACATCTGTGTTCATCTACTCTGTCCCTGAAATTGTATGGGAACAATCTGGCTTGTCCCTATACATTAAAACTTTCTCTCACTTCAGGCCATGATATTTTCTTGTTTATTACTAGCTTTTAAAATGATGTATAGTATTTTTCTTTGGTCATCTGTTATGTTACCAGGCTTAGATGAATAGAAGATAATATAACCTAATAAGTAAAAGATCTCACTACATTGTTGTGACTTTGGGAAAATAGATCCTCTTAGCAGTTCAGTTTTAGAGTTATTTTGGAAGTAACTTTATACTTATGATGGAAGCAAAAGTGTGCTAAATGTCTTGTCTTCTTGGCCATTCTCTTGGATGGATGGCCCACCTTCACATTGTCTTTTCCTACTTTTACCTGTCCCAAGCTCACTCTGCAGAGCCTGTTTATTTTCCTACCTTTAATAAATCTTTGCTACCATTAAAAAAAAAAAAAAGATCCTGTCTTTTCATTTGGTCATTGATCAGTAAAAAATGTTATTTTTATATACTATGAGTAACCACTAGGGGGTGGTAATAAGTAACCAATTACCTTTTTTTTTTTTTTTTTTTTTTTTTTTTAAAAGATGCTCTAATGCAGAGACTGAAAAGAGATCGATGAAGGTGGTAGCAAATGGGGAATACCTGCAAGATATCTGCAAGTAGAATAAAAAAGAAAACTGGGGCTGGGGATGTAGCTCAGTGTTTCTGCCGCCTGCCTCGCCAGCACAAGGTCCTGAGTTTGATCCTCAGTAAAAAAAGAAAGAAAGAAAGAAAACTGAAGTAACAGTAGTATACAAAATGTAGTACAAAGAAAAAAGCAGCAAGCTGGACAAACTGATATATTTGTGTATGTGATAAAAGGTATAGGTCTAGGAATATAAAACAATTCTGAACCTTTGTGCACTTAGAAATATCTCATTGAAACATTAATATATGTAAACATTTTAATCTTTTGTAAATGTTTCATGCATATTTAACATTTGTTAGATATGGGTTTTTTATTTTGCTGTTACGTTGGTAATTCTTCAAAAACCTTCGACTCTTTACTAAGTTATAGGTGATATAGAGGAGAAAAACATTTTTTCTTGTTTATCACCCATTTCTATGTTCATAGCTGAGGGCCTTTAACATAAGGCAGATTAAGAAGAAACCCCCCACAAATTTGTTTAATACAAGTTTTATGTGACATTGGAGCCTTCATGAATACATGAAAATCCAAGGAAGCAGGGAAATCTGTGTTCTTATGCCCAGCTCTGATACAGCAGATGTTCTTGGGGGAGGGCGATTGGATGATGGGACTGTGATCTGAAGGTAATAAGCTGGGGAACTCAGCACTTTCTGCTCTGTGTCTTACGCACATCCGTTCCTCTAGACGTGGCATTTCTGAATGAACATCTTATGGTGGCGTCTCTGAGTGAGATCAGAGCAGTCTTTCTGGGTCAGTGGCTGTTTCAGAGAGAGGCTGAGGAGGACAGGATAAGAGTTCCTGCCTGTGAGGTTCTTCAAATGTCAAAGTGCCGTATTTGGGGGTAGCATGTCCTGAATCTTCCTAAGGGCATCTTCCTGACAGTTGAGGTAGATTTTCAAAATTTTACTGTAATAGTAAATTCTAGAAAATATTCACTTTGTGTGAAAGTGTCCAGATAAGGAAAACCAGAAAAGCAAAAGCTATGGGGGAAAATGGATAGAAAATAAATCTGGAAAAATAAGAAATAAATAAAACTAATGTAGCAGAAGTTAAGCTTACACATAATACTTCCAATTAAAAATCGGAATTCCTTCTCTTTGAAAAGGAGGGAGCCTCTGCTTGGACTTAGAAGCTCTGTTCAGCTATGTGCAGCCTCGGTAGACTTAGGTAATGTTTTCACTCTGCTTCTCTTGTTTCCAGTGATGAGAAGACCACTTGGTTGGAGCTGAGCCAACTTACCTTGCACTTGGGCATTCCACAGCTACCAGCCTGCCCCTGGGGATTTTTGGGGGATGTTGTTTCACGCTGGCCCTTTTCCACCAGTGAAATGGAGACTTAAGTTAGACACCTCTTAAGTGTTACTAAATCCTGTCTTTTCGAGTGCATTATTTAGTAAGTGCTTTACGTTAGTGAATGAAGAGTCATTTGTGGTTTCTAATTTCACGTGTTGGTGAATTATATTTGGAATGTTAATAAATTTTTGTTACTGTTAATGTCAGTGACATTTATATAAGGGAGTAAAATAGACTTTGTTACTGGACAGGGGTTCCAGGGAAGATTCTGAAAGGTCTGTCATTATTAATCTGTCATTGAAAAAGGGCTCCTTTTCCCCCATAGCCTCTCTGTAACTTTGCAGTATCCATGCTTACTCTTTTAAAAGTAAATTAAGGCTGGATAACCAAGTAGTACAAAACAGATTTTATTAGGAACTATTGTAATAACAGCAAAGAAACCTTGGTACTATACTGTGCTTCATTTCAAGTGTGACATGGACAAATGGGTTACGGTGGGATCAGTTAGGAAGAAAGGAGCATGGGGGATGGATTCTGGTTAATCATACTTAATGGAATTCTTTAGAAATTTTAAAAAATTGTTTTTCTGGTATTGGGGATTGAACTCAGGACCGTGTGCTTGCAAGGGATGTGTGCGGTGCTACTGACTGAATCCCTGGCCTTAACAGGATTCTTGCTGAAGGCAAGCCAGGGTGATTAGGTAACAAGAGTAATGGATGAAGGCGAGGTCAGAGCACAGCAGCATTTTGACTGATCTTTGACCGATGCGTGGAGTCGGGAAACTTCTGGATGCGCCCACTGGAGGAGGGAGGAGCCCCCACCTGTGATCTGTGCAGCAAGGGCTTGTCAAAGGTTCTGGGGTGAAAGTCTTGCCACAGGCATGGAGAGGTGAGGCAGGAGCTTATAGATGTGGGTCCCGGAAAATGAAAGTAAAGATGCCAAATTTAACGTGAGGAAAAGTCACAGCAAAGATAAGCAGCAAGTGGGAAGCGGAAGCCTGAGTGCTTGAAGCCACGTTTTCATAGCAGATCTGTGCTGTGTGTGGGGATGATGCTCCAGTCACGGTGTGCAGAGGAGAAGCCGTCAGAGAAAGGCGTCATACTACAAAATCCGGAAACTTTCACTTGTCATTTTGTTTCAAGAAGAGGCTGGCTCCCTGAAGATTGTTTTACCTGCAGCTGATATACCATGAACCAGATACCAAACATACCAGGAGCTTAAATTTTGTTTTGATTCCTCATGTACCTTTCTTGTTACTGCCTTAGGAAGGTATTCAGTGTCCAGAAGAGTGGTTGTTATTGTCAGAATGACAGAAAGACATTATTTACAGCTAAAATGGAGAGTCTTGGTAATCTTAAATTAGGGTGCTCACAGATTATGCGGCCTTAGTAAATCCTGGGGTGAAACAGTGCAGGTGTATTCCTGATTTTCCCAGGTGAAGGCAAACAAGTATTGGGATTCCTTAGGAGGGTAAATAGGGAAAGTAAAGCAAAACAAAACAAAACACAAAGTGATGACCATAGAATATTGCATGATAAAAGAGATAGCAGACAAGATAGTGTAAGGGAAATTTAGTTTGAAAATTTTTTGCTCTCTGATCTTGAACTAACCAATAGCCTTTCCTACTTGGCTTTGTAATGGCCAAAGTGGGCATTTTGTGTAGACTGAAAGTGCGATAACAACGGTAAACTTTGCATTATCAGAGGGAGGCTCTCGAGCCCTTCTGGTCTTAAATGATTTTGGGGAATGCTGGGGAAGGGCATGAAAAGATCTGTTTCTAGCCTGGGTGGGTTCTGTATTCCATACATCTAATACAGGAAGTTTTTGCCCAAAGGAAGAGGGAATTCCAGTGGTTGATTTAAATCTGTCAGTAGGTGATTGGTTGAAAGGGACAAGGACAAGGACCCCCATCTCCCCTTGGTGAGTGTCAGATAGTCTTTTAAGAGGCACAGTTGTGAAGGGGAGGAGTCAGGGACCTCTAAAGACCATCCTGAGGCATTTTCATATCCAGTTCATGAGAAGATCCCTTCCTGAGAGGTTTATTGGGGTGTATGTGTATGTGTGGAGAGCAGAGCTGAGAGGAGATACAGAAATGTGAAGGTGGCACAGAGACAGATCATGAGGTATGCTAACAAAATTCACTTCTGGCAGAAGTTGGTGACTGAGGAAGAGGGAGAGGAGTGCAGGGAAGAAGTGTTGCCCATTGCCTGTGAGAAGTGTGGCGGTGCCTTCAGTGGGTAGGGCTTTTCCCTGTGAACTTAGTGGTGCTCTGAGGGCACTGGACGTCTCCTTTCTGGAGAAGAATCAATGATTCCTGGTGAGCAGGGGCTTTGGGCTTTTTCTTTCCTTTTAAAGGTTGGGCAAGCCTGCGATTTCCCTTACAGCATTGGCATGTGTCCAGATCAGGGGGCGATCTCAATTGTGGAGCTTGCTGTAGATTAAAATTTTCAAGTTTTTCTAACTTTTAATTAACATGTCATAAGCTTGCGCTGTATATTTTCCAGGTTTTTAAAAAAAGTTTTGTATTAATAATGCTGGAGCTCAGACAGGTGAAGCATTTTGCCAGTTAATACTATTTTTGTGCAAAGTATTATGGACTTCTGGCCTGAGACTGTGTAGACAGATTGTGTGGGCAGAGCAGAGGCTGTTGGAGAAGTCAGCTGTGCCCGAATGATGTTTCCATGTTGTGTCTAATTGATGGTGGTTGCCTCACTCACACCCCTTTGTTGTTTCCAACTGTACATGTAGGTGGGATAGATCTGAGGGATGACTCCTTGTATTTTCTCTTCTCCGAGTTGTCAGTGGGAAACAGGGATAGTTGGAGACTCATGAAGGATTTTAGGAATGGTGGTTCATTCGGCTTTTTGATTCAAAGGGAGGCATTTCCAGGCCTAATTAGTAGGATGATAAATTATATAAATTGGGGAGAGTATGCTCTTAAAACAACTCTAGATTGTTGATTACATCTTTCTTTTTCTTTTTGGTGTCAGGAGGACCCTTGACAATGGTATGCCATTTGAATGTTATCTTTTCTGATGCCCTTATTGGACCCTTGTGCTGGCTGCCTCCTGTGCTTCATCTGTAGGAGATGGGACTCGGGCACCTTAGAATTTCAGGAGGCGAGAGGCTGTGTGCAGGTAGTGGAGGACATTTTTGGAAAGAAGGCTATGAAGGGGAGAGCTTGGAAGGGTGGAAGAAAGAGTGTAGGAGAAAGCTCTAGGTGGTTTGTGGGTCAGAAAAGTTTTTCAGAAGACATTAAGAGCCTCAGTGACTTGAGTGAGTTTTGAATTATTTAGCCCTTTTCAGCTTCTTCACACCAACTAAAATGGACAGACCACTGTGCACCTGAAATTGTTTTCTTTTTGCTAGGACTTCCTCATAGGTGGGTGGACTAATTGAGGGATGCTGCCCAGGTCCCAAAGCAACAATTGTAGCTAAACAGAGGTTTTAGTAAAACTTTGCCAGTTAAATTTTGCCAACAGTGGCGCCCTTTCTCAGCAGAGGCTTGAGCAGAGAGATTTCAGTTGGCTGAAGAGCAAGTAGAAATAGAAAAGAGAGAACAGATAAGTGTAATAAAGAGCCAGGAAAAGGATTTTCCAGCAGAAGAGTCAGGAAGTGGGTCCTCACTTGAAGCCAAGAGCCAGGAAAAAAATACCCCATTGTAGGACTCAGGGAGGGATTCCCATGGACAACAGAGCAGCCTAGGTATCGAACCCAGCTGCAGTCAGTACTTGGACAGTCCTCCACTTGTAATGGTCTGACTTAGAAATCTTCAACGTCAGGCAGTGTGAAAGTGATGGACATCCAGGAGGACCCTTCCTGGACCTAGGCAGAGGCAGCTGATGCAGCTCCCAGTCAGCACACAGCCAGGAGAGTAAAGCACTGATCTGTGCAGTGTCCCGCGTTGTGAAGCTGTGAAGTGTAGGTTAAGTGTATAAATTCATTTGCAGCTTACATTTTCAGCTTCTGATGAATTTATTGAAACTTGACTACATCAAAGTCTAGCAGCATCTGTACTCAATCTTAATCATCAAAATCTGTCCTACCACACTTCAGTGGGTACTTGTGATACACCAAGAAGGCTAGAGACAAAAGTTGCCTGTGTATTGAGTGACTGGTGCTTAAGTCTAAAGGTCCAGTGATGGATCCAAATACGAGTTATGGGACCAAAAACTAATAAGCAAAAGATAGCTGGACAGTAATTAAAACAATAGAAGTGGAACTAGTGGAACTCTTACTCAGGAATTATCGGAATGAGGGAAAGTATAAAATGAGGCTCAGTTCCAAATACAGCTTGAATGAGTAGGGGTTTATAACCAAGGGGCAGCGGGAGTCGTAAGAGGAAAGAAGTGTCAAGGGTGGGGCACAGATTAGAAAATGAAGAGTGAGAGCACACTTTTTGGGTAAGCTTTGATTCTTAATTTATTTTGGTGTTGTAAACTTCCTTTTTTTCATATATCCAAAGATTTATTTACTTGACAAAAACACAAGAGAGCAAACTTTGGTTAGTGAAATCTAAAGCTTATACACTTTTAAAAAGCTGTCAGATACTACAAACATCACAAAATGCAGAAATAAAATCACCGTGTTTTGATTAATAAACCAAGAACTCCTAGGAAGCGCTTTCTTTTTCCCCCCTTATTATCTACCTTTTATTTTGCTTTACTTATATTTGGGTAGCTCATGTGTCTGATTTATTTCACTTAGTATTATGGTCTCAAGGTGCATCAATTTTCCTATGGTGATTCAAGTTTATCCTTTGTGGCAGAGTAATATTCAATTAGGTATATATATGCACATCACATTTTTTTAATCTGTTCATCTGTCGTTCAACAAACAGGCTGCTTTGAAGATTTAGTTATTACAGATCATGCTGCTATAAGGATGAATATTCATATATCACTGTGGCATGATGGCCTTAACTCTTTGAGGAAGATACCTAGCAGGGGAGTAGCTGCGTCAAATGGAATTTCTAGTTTTAGCTTTTTTGAGGAGTCTCCATACTGATTTCCATAGTGGTTGTACTAGTTAACATTTTCATAAAAAATCTAGAAGGTTTCCTTTTCCCCCACAGCTAGCATCACTAGCATTTGTTATTATTTGAGTTCTTGACGATAGCCATTCCTGCTGGAAAAAAAGATGTAATCTCAGTGTCATTTTAATTTGCATTTCTGTAATGGGCAGCAATGCTAACCATTTTTCATGCGTTTATTTTACATATACATATATATTATATATACATATATATATTTTTTCCTCTTTTCTACTGAACTTCTCATTCTTCTTGGTGTAGTCATTTTACTAGATTTTTTTGGTGGTGTTTGTTTCATTATCTCTTTCTAGAATATCCTTGAGTTTTTTTTGGTAGTACTAGTTTGGTGGTCATGAATTTCTCGAGGTGCTCTTTGTCTTATAAATACCTGCTTTCTCCGTCAATTTTGAAAGGCAGTTTTGCAGGATATGTAAACCTGTGTTGGAAGTTGTTATCTTTTTGGGCTTGAAACACTTCTCTGTAGATTTCATTTTCCTTCCCCATTCCTGGTGATCTCTTTCTCTTTTTTTCCTTCAAGTTGTTATTTCTCAGTGGATTCTGGATCTTGGAGAGGCCGAATTTTGCTGCCCTGCACCACTCCACCATCTTGACTCTCTTTGAAGTTGTACTCTCAGAAAGCTGCCAGGCTGGGGATTTTTTTCTAGATCTCACTAGGACTCCAAAGCCTGGGGTCACAACAACCCTGCTATCTGTTGTGTTGCTTTTAGTATGAACCTCGTTAAAGGGAGCAAAGGGCGACTCTTCTGTACCAGGGTATCTTGGGGTCACTTAAAATAGAGGGGGTTAGCAGTTTCTCCATATATAGTGCACCCTTGTGCATTGAAGTCAGTTCATTGCCAGTAGCCATAGTTGTTGATAAACTCAAAATCTGTTTTATTTTTATTTCTCTCCGTATAATGATACTTTTTGTGTTATGCTTAGAAATTTCACATGAGAATTTGCTGGAGAATCATTCTCTGGGTCTTCTAGAGTATCCATTTCATATGTTAAATTTAAGGAATCATGAAAATAAAAGCTGTGTCCTCTTTATAGTCATTTCAATCTCATTATTAGTTTCAGAACCCTGAAGATTTTGCTCTTTGAAAATGATTTGTTTCATGGGCTCTCTATTGTCTTACTGTTTAGCACGTATTGCTTTAAAGTGTCTTGTAGTGACATGCTCTTTAACCCTTTCACTGCTTCTACTCTGGCTTTGAAAGCCTTGAGAGATACTGAGTAGTCTGAGATTGTACTCCTGTAGAAACAAGGCAAAGTTTTTCTTTTAAACTTTGTATTTCTTGGACTAGGAGACAAATTTCTGACTTAAATCTGTCACTTGCTGTAGTTTAAGACTCAGGACTAGCAAGATGCAGCAGAAACTTGGTTTTATGTGTTATTGTTGTCCAAATCATTGCTTGACATGAGATACTTTAATTCCCACCTACTTTCCAGGATAGTTTTTTTTCCCCCTTACAATCTATGGTTTAAGTAGTTAAATGGGATTACATTGTTAATTGCACCTAGCAAAATGTTTCTTGTCAAAGGTACTTTGTCTGCCTTTGGTTTACCAATGGAGTATGGGTGCCACTAATAGTGGAATTAGAAAACACCAACCACCAGACACTAGAAAACATTTGATGGAAGCAGAAAAGTGGAGCGACTGGGTAACCTTTCAATTTCTATAGCAGACAAGGAGTCCTTCCACATTGAATTCATTTTTTTTTCTTGCATGCTGATACTGAGCTGATTACCAAGACCAATAAACAGATTTTTACCTGGAGGAGATTATGGACTCGGAGGAGCTAATCACCTTTAGGTGGTTAATGGAAAATAGAGGATAATGTGTCATAAGACAAATATAGTTAAGTGTCATAAAAGTCAAATACACAGTGGAAGTAATCTTCTAGAGAGATATAGATACATATAGGTAGCTATTAAAGTTTGAAGGGAAAGATTACTTCTGACTTTGGGCTGCAAGGTGAAGTATTATCGGAAGGAAACAAGTTACACCCTAAAAGGATTTTATTGGAGCCAATGATTTTTAAGTATCTTATCATTGAGAAAGTGCAGTATCATAGAAAGAGCATGGGCTTTGGAATCAGACTTACCTGCCATGATTTTCAGCTCTGCCGTTCACTTAATAGCTGCATTATGTCACATTGCTTCATTTCTTTGAACTTCGATTTTCTCATGTGTAACATCATAGGGGAATTCTGATGATTGAGATGATTAAATGGGATTACATTTTTGAAAGCATCTAGCAAAATGCCTGGTGGTACCTAAATTGCCTTTCAGTAAATGTTAGTTGCTTTTTTTCTCTTATCTCCCTCATTTCAAAGTCCCCTCCGTGCCATTAGCTTACTTGATGAACCTGCAGGCAGGGATTCCAGGCAGGAGGCAGTTGCAGTAGTTCATTCATCAAGCACTTGCTGACTGCTTCTTTTTTGGTGGAAATGCCGAGGAAAGCATTCATTATTTTAAGAGGTATTTCAGAAGGGGACTAGATAGGATGGAGGAACTACAGGACAGCGAGGCAAAGGAGGACAAAGAAGAGGTTCAGTCAGATCAGAGGTTAAACTGATTTACATCTGTGTAATCTCTGGCATCAGAGTACAGAAGGACAGATAGATTCTTCTCAGGAAAGGATTAGTCTCCTTTTTAAACATATACGGCTGGTTCTCCATATATGGATTTCATAGCTACCGATTCAACCAACTTTGGATAAAAAAGTTAGGAAAAAAATTACATTTGTACCAAATGTGTACAACCTTTTTCCTTGTCATTATCCTTTAACCATTAAAATATACCAACTATATAACATCTGTAGTATATTGGCTATTATAAGTAACCTGGAAATGATTTAAAGTGTATGGTGGGGCATAATAGTTTATGTGCAAATGCCATACCATTTTATGTAAGAAATGAGCATTCAGAGAGTTTGGTGTCTACTGGGGGTCATGGAAGCAGCCCACCAATGATCCTGAGGTTCTGCTGTAAAGAACACTAGTTGTCTTCTGCATGAGGAACTTGTTTCCTACAGGTTTTATATCTTTAAAAAAATTATTTGTATTGTAAAGGAGATAGTTGATATATGTGTGTCTGTCTGCCCATGAACACAGATTTTATTGTAGAAAATAGTGCTGTGCACTATTTCTGACTACTGTTGCTGACATCAGTTGCAGAGAATTGACTGACTTTATTTCTTCTTTTTGTCTTTTTTCTTTTGTCCCTCACCAGTTTGATAGAGGTTACTCTTACAATATCCGCCACAGCTTCGGAAAAGAAGGCAAGAGGACAGACTATACACCTTACAGTTGCATGAAGATTATTCTAACCAATCCACCAGGCCAAGGGGATTATCACGGTAAGTGCTCGCTCTGGCAGTGCTGGTAAAGTGCAGAAACCCAGCACACCAAAACTGCAGAGTGTCTTTCTGTATGACTGGCAGGACCTAGTTTGTTGGCTTCTGTCGGTCATCTGTGTGTGTTACACTGGAGCCTCATCTTGCTGATTCATCTTATTACTGAACTAGGTCAGGCAAAAGAAGAGAAATTCACCTAGCTGTACTTCAGTCTGTGCTGGGCAAGGCTTTTCAGTTCTCAATTTACCCTCTTCTGTTTGGTCAGTCTTCCTTCCTTCCTTCCTTCCTTCTTCTTTCTTTCTTTTTGTGCTTTGTCTTAGGAGACTGATACAAGTGTTTTTTAAACTATTTTGAAATTGGAAAACTCTTAATTTGGAAATAGTAGATTCATTAATTTTTAAAAGACTACTGAGGAAGAGTATTTTATCCTCATCACTTTCATCTGACTAACCAACAAAGATAAAGCAGTAAGTCAGGTTTATCAAACATATCTATCAACTTGCCTGAGTTGTTAGCTAAAAATTAAATAGCAGGCTATCTTCTTTAGACTTCTGAATTCAACATGTTTTTTTCTAAAGCAATTTTGTAAGCATACCTTGAGAAGCTCCTGTTTGGTATGTTAAGGATTGATTTTATAGTAAACTACTAAATTTTCTAGATTGCCAAAGTGTACTACAGTATGTTATCAAGACTGTTCTTTGTTTTAGAATCTTAAATAAAACATAACTTAGAAAAGATTGCATACTTTTAGTTTGTTAAAGATGAAATAACCACAGAGTTTTTAGAAGAAAAACTGGTGATGAGCAGAACTGGTGATGAGCAGCAACCCCTATCCCTGTTTTACAGTCCCTTAAGATACCTTTGGAACTGCAGACTGCTTAGGCTCCACCCTCCGACAAAAAATGTCAGACTTTATTTGCACCTTCCCCAGGTGATTTTTCTTTTGCCTTAAGAATTTGAAAGTCGTTGATTCCGATACTTCTGTCCAGGAAACTAGAAACTTTCATTAGCATAGCAAGTCATTACCAGGACTTTAATTTAGAACTGAGCTCCTGGAGAAATGAAATTCTCAGGACTTCCTGTGAATTCCAAAGTCTTAGCATTCATCAATTACTTTGTTGCTTTTTATTAGCATAAATGTAAGACTTTGTATTTTTTGTTTTTATTAAATCATATCGCCTATTGCAGTTGATTTATTGCATTTGTTTTGTTTTTAATTTAAACCTGTCAGTCAAGAGCTACAATGGAAGAGCCTTATTTTTAGGGAATATATTCCAGTACCCTCAGTGGGTATCTGAAAGTGTAGATACTGCTGAAGGCAGTGTATACCATGTTTTTTTCCTAGCAATATCTATGATGAAACTCAATTTATAAGTTAGGCACAGTAAGTAATCCGTGATAAGAGAACATGTATGACAGTGTACTGTAATAAAGCTGTGTGAGAATGCCCTCGTTCAGAGTATCTTACTGCCCTGTGTCTCTCTGGTGTGGTGTGAAATGATGTGAAGCCTGAGTGAGGAGATGAAGGGAGGTGATCAATAGGCATTGTGACGTAGTGTTAGCTACTGTTGCAGGAAGGGTTGTGTCAGGAGATCCTGGGTGTCAAAGGCTGGATGTCAAGAGCAGATGATGTTGTTTGGGGATCTTTAGTAGTAAAAGATTTTTTTCCCCTAAAATGTTTTAGAAGAACGCTGCAGTTGAAAGTTGTCTCTTTCTTTTTAAGTCATCCAAGTGTTGGAGAAATTGCCTTTGGTGATCATTCAGCTGACTTTAATGCCACATTCCATGTGAGAATCCTATTCTATAATTTGATTCTTAATCTTGGTGATTTCAGTCACGTCCACACTGCTGGTTCTGCTTCAGTTTCTTCATTGTTTCCTCTACAGGTGCTTTCCTGCATTATTCCAGTTCCTCGTTTGTTCATGCATGGTTTCACTGTGTTCTTCCACTTCTTTATCACACCTCTCAGAAATCTTTCATGAACTTGTCTTGCTGCCTGAATGATTTTCTTTACTTCTCTCTTGATCCTCCAGAAGCATTTGAATCATCCATGAATTCTTCCAACAGGCCATAATAGTTTCTGAGTTTAATTCATCCATTGCAGTTTTGAAGAATGTTATTGCCTGGGCAATAGTAACTGATTTCCAGCACCGCATTATGTCCAGGTTAGGGTCTGTCTTCATCAAAGCACTGCCTAAATGCAGTTAAATATCAGGTGGTCTTGACAGACAAAATGATGCAGGGTCAAGGGGCTGACGCAGTGGGTTATACTTGGGGTAGAAACAACACTGGCGTTTTCATTTTGATAGCAGATTCAGGAGGACAGGTGCATTATCTATTATTAGTAGGACTGTACATTCCACCCCTTTCTCTTCCAAGTATTTTTTCTCTTCTGGGATAAAGCATTGATCAACCATTCCATAAACAAGATGATATCAGCAGATCTTTGCGATTAATTGCCAGAAGCCTATAGGTTATTGACTGTGTTCACTACCCCTGGCCTTATGGCATGCACTGCAGTGTTTCTGTGTAGCACATGTTAATCTGTCCCTCCCGGCTTCCTGTCCCGGTGCCTTCCTTGAACTTTTACCAGTGTAGGTGTTGCTGGCCGTCTTCTTCCAGAAGAGCTTGGGTTTCATCACAGGTGAAGATTTACTTTGGATGCCATCCTTTCTTTTGAACCCACTTCTTCAACTCTGCAAGAAGTGCAGACGTAGCTTCCTCCACATACACACCTCTCTGATAATTTTTAAAAATTAATTTTACTGGTGCATTTTATTTTTAGTTTTTGGTGCCCCAGTTTGAACTCAGAATCTTGCGCTTGTGAGGCAGGTGGCAGAACCACTGAGCTAAATCCCTGGCCCTGTTAGTACATTTTAAATAAATAACGATCACATTCATCATAAAGAATTTGTACCTGTACATGATATATATTAATTTTTCCCATTCCCCTCCTTTCAGCCCCTCTACCCCTCCTTACTTACAAAACCTTTGTTTCCATTTTTTCTTTTCTTTTTTTTATTTTACCTTCCTTCCTTTCTCCCTCCCCCTTCCCTAGTTCCCTTTCCCATTCGAACATTTTCTTCCGATTTCACAATATCTATTATACATTTTGGTCCTTATTTACACTTTTGGTTTCTCACATTAGAGAAACAGTGTGATGTTTAAACACATGTCCAATTTATTTCACTTTAGAGTATGGTCTCAGGGTGCATCCATTTACTAGAAATATCTTGTTTATCCTTTATGGCTGAGTAGTATAAAAAGACCACATTTATTAGTTGATAGGCTTTTGAGCTGTTTCCAAGATTTAGCTGTTATAAACTAGGCTGCTGTACACATGGGTGTGCATATATCACTGTGCTTTGATGCTTTTAATTCTTTTAGGAAGGTACCAAGAGGGAAATACCTGGGTCAAATGGAACCTTCAGTTTTAGTTTTTTGTTTAACATCACTGGGCACTTGAGAGATGCAAATTTTTGTTTTTTGCTATCGGGTTTCGAACTTGGGAACTTGCACTTGTGAAGCAGGTGGTGGAACCACTGAGATAAATCCCCAACCCGAGAGATGCACATTTAAACAATACTGAGATTTCATCTTACTCCAGAAAGAATGGCTGCTATCAAGAAATCAACCAATAATAAATGCTGGAGGGGCTTAGGGGAGAGAGGAGCCCTTCTCCACTGCTGGTGGAGTGCAGACTGGTGCAACCACTGTGGAAATTAGTGTGGAGATTCCTCTGGTAATTTGTATGTTTCATTCCAGCTCTATTCTAACATCTGTGTAGCCTCCCTTCCTGGCTGTAATTGGCTTGATGTTGGGCATTTCAAGGGAACCTCGCTGAAGCCTTCGTATGACTCGTTGCTTTCTGACATACACAGAATACATTTTCTGTTCATATTTTTCACCCACAAATTCAGTACCTTTTCCACCTTAACAGCACTTGTTGTACAAGAGATGATTGAAAAATATGGTGAACATTTAAGTTTTAACAATGTATGTATTCAAGAGACACGATTCATTAATCACTCTCGAGATTCCCCCATTTCAAACACCTTTTGTCCCGTTGTTCTTGCCACTTCCTGGTACAGTTCTAGAAGCTGTCCTTTGTATCTTTAGAAGGTGTGATAAGAACACAGTGAATGCTGCTACCAAGTGCCATCTAGTGGAGCGGCAGCTCAAAAACATGCTGTGTCCTTATCCGCCTTATTCGCTGGTTCTGGCACCACGAGACTTCTAGCTCTTCCCCAGTGTCAAAATGACCATGAAAAGTGTTTTGAATCCGTTCAGGACATTGAGGCAGCTACCACAGCACAACTAAAGACACTCACAAAAGAACTGTTGAGGAAGTGGCAGGAAAGATGGGACAAGTGTGTTTCAAGCAAGGGTGGTATTTTGAGGCACTTAATGCAACACGTCTTACTGTAATATCTTTTTAAAAATGGAAGCACTCAGTATTTTTTTTTGATCACTCTTTTTATGTTGTACTTACAATTTTTGCAGTCTGAGGTGGAATAACATGACCAGCTTGAGTTTCTTTTCCTTCTTCACTATTTCATGGGTAGAAGATTCATTCTTAACATAGATCTCAAAAACCTGCACATACTTTTCCTCCTTTGTTTCCTCCTTGGTAAGTGTAGAACTTCCACATTTTTACATAAAGTAAGCATTTTGCAGCTTCCTTTTGTCATTCTGAACTTAGCATCGATATCTGGTGCTCTGAGGACATTGTGAAATAAAATAAGGGCTACTTCCGCACACGTGCTCTATGATGACAGTTTCTCTGGTGATGGAGATGGTTGTCATGTGAGTATTGGCATGTAGTGCGTACAGTGCAGATACACCAGTCAGAGGAGTGATTCATGTCTCAGAATGGGAGGAGCGGGTTTCATCACAGTACTCAGAATGGTGTACAGCACAACACTTTTTATATACTTATTTATGTATCTGGAATATTCCACTTAATATTTTTGAACTGGAGTTGAGTGGTTGAAACCACAGAAAGCAAAACATCAGCTATGGTTGCATTACTATGCTAAGCAAACACTCAGTGAACTCATATTTGCTGTCAGTAAATGATGAATACATTTATCTATTCCTATTTTTCCAAAAATAAATTTTATGTCTTAGAGTTGTCTTAGGTTAACAGCAAAACTGAGCAAAAGGTGCAGAGTTCCCATTTACCCCTCTGTCCTTACAGGTATACAATTGCCCCCACTGTCCACCTCCCACCCTGCACGGCGCGATTACATTCCCACTGATGCTCCTGTGTTCTATCACCCACAGCCCACAGGGTCCCTATTAGGGCCCACTCTGTTTGGGCACATTCAGAGTGCAGTATATCTACCACTGTGGAGAACAGTTTCCCTGCCCTTAAAATCTTCTGTATTCTGCATTTTCTTCCTCTCTTTCCTCTGTTTGGCAAACACATCTTTTTAATTGCCTTGCCTCCATAGTTTTGTCGTACACAGACTGTCTTATGTTGGGATCATCACATGTAGTCCTTTCAGTATGTCTCCTGTCAGTGAATATGCATTTAAATTTTACATCTTTTCATGTTTTATAGCTCATTTATTTTTAGTGCTGAATAATATGTATTTGTATGGATGTAAACAGATTATCCACTTATCTATTGAAGGTGGGTTGCTTATAAATTTTGGCAATTATTAATAAAGCTGCTGTAGATATCTGTGTCCAGATTTTTGGTCGGATATATTTTGGGTTAGTACCCAGAAGTGCAATTGCTGTATCATTGATAACACTGTGTTTAATTTTAAGATAAGGCCAAATTGTTTTCCAGAGTGGCTGTATTGTTTTGCATCCTCACCAGCAGTGATTAAGAGTTCCTGTCCAGGGCCATGGATTTAGCTGAGTGCCACTTGCCTCTCAAACACAAGGTCCCGAGTTTGATCCCTGCTGCTACCAAAAAAAAAAAAAAAGAGTTCCTGTCCAGATCTTTTCAGTATTTGGTGTTGTCACTGTTCAGGACTTTGCCCATTTTAATACATATGTGGTGATATTTCCATTTTAATCTACAGTTCTCTAGTGATATGACATTGAAGTCTTTTGTGTGCTTCCTTTTCATCTCTGCCCATCACACATTGTTGGATAAATGAGCAGAGACAGGACTGAATATATACCTGCTTTGGTTTAAATCTAAAGTGTCCCAGAAGTGTCCTTGTCTTCAGAGTGTGTTTGCATCACAAGGGCATCAGCCACTGGGGAGTTCCCAGTTGTGTGCTCTTAGAGGTGACTGAGGGTCTATTCTTGTGCCTTCCTGTCCCCTTTGCTTCTCCTGGAGGTGGGTGTGTGTCATTCAGATCTTGATCTGGTGTTTATGAGTCCTCTTATTGTGGGATTTTAAGTGCGCTTTGTGTGTTTTGGCTAGCAGCATTTTATCAGATGTGTCTCTTGAAAATGTTTTCTCCTAGTTAGTTCTTCTGTTCCCTTATCTCTTTCTTTTCCTTTGTTTTTCCAGTTACATATGTTAGACTTTTTATAATTGTCCTGTACTTCTTAGATATTTTGTTCTGCTCTTTTTAGTCTTTTTTTTTCTCCTTCAAACATTTCAAGACTACTGAGTCCATTTCTGTATGGTGTTTTTGATATGTAGCATTTAAAAAATTCTTAGACTTTCCCTCTCCCTGCTTATACTAATATCTGTTTTTGTTTATTGTCTCTTAGTTTTGTTTTTAGGTGGTACTGAGGATTGAAACCAGGGCCTTCACAGTGAACTACATCCTCAGCACTGTCCTCCATTTTTAAGACAGGGCTTCATTAAGTTGCTAAGTTGCTCAAGCTGGGCTCAAAGCTATGACCCTCCTTCCTCAGTTTCCCAGAGCGCTGGGGTCGCAGATGTGCCACCACGCCCAATTTATCATAGTTGTTTTAAATCTTGATCTCCTCATTCCAGTATCTTTGCCATATATAACTCTGTCCTGGTGGTCACTTAGTAGCTTTAAGCTCTGAACTTTACTAGTATTTTCCAGTTTTTTTCCCCTCTTAGGTGGGACGACTATAGTTAAGTTCAGATAAAGCCCCAGCAAGAATCTTGTTTTTTTTTTAGAACACCCAATGTCCTACCTTATGTAAAAATGCCCCACCCCCAGCTGGAAGCATGAGGGTTTTTCCCCCTGATACTCACGGTGAGAAGGTAGTAGAGCTTTTGGAGATAAAACTCACAGGAAACTTGAGAGGCACCTCTGCCGCCACATCTGCCTGGGTCCCCTTGAGCTTCCAGCTCTTAGACATGTTCACACTCAGACTCCAGTTGCAGGGTAGGTTTCCCTGGTGCTGGTTCCCATGGAGGTTCCTCTCATGGGCTTCTGTGTCATTTGGGACTCTCTGTAGTCACCTGTCTGTCTCTCTTACCTGTGAGGATACAGTTTGTCTGGTGACCTTTTCTTTTTTGGATCTAAAGGGGATTATTGACTTTTTCAGTTGCTTTACGTTAGCTTTTTTCTTGTTTAGGATGGAGTGGCAACTTCTAAGCTCCTTACATGGCTGATCAAAAACTGGAAGACTAACCTTTTTAGTTTCATGTTGTTTACAAAATTACTTTCTTTTCAGTTGACATTGTTTTATCAGCCAAGGCTAGTTAGCACAGGTGTTCAGCCAGCTTTGAATGTACACTGGTACTGTACCCTTGCCATGCTGGAGTCAAGTACCCAGCGTACACAGCTTAAAAGAGGACATGTTTCATTCCATGGTCATCTTGGCCCCAAGGCAGGAACGTCATGGTGGAAATTCATGGCAGAGGAGAGCTACTCATCTCACGGCAGCAGAGAGAGCAAGGAAGAACTGGAGAGAGAAGGAGGGTCCAGGGCAAAAACATAGCATTTAGGGTCACTCCTGAGGGTCCCTTAGTTACAAACTCACCCGTGGACTGATCCATCGATCCCCGTAATACAGACACCTTCTGAAAGCCCCGTCTCTGAACCCCTGCAACTGGGGGACATTTTGGATTTAAGCCGTAGGAGGTACAGTGGACCCTTGACATCATCTGTGTGACTAAAAATGGTCAGACTTTCCTGTATTAAAATTTCAAATAAGTATTAACTTACCATTGCAGTTTTTATTAGGACATGTAAAATCTAGATTTTGACCTAATGCTACTTTTAATTTTTACTCTTCTGTTTTAATTATGCAGATATTTGTAGTAGTCTGTCTTTCTCATGAAATTATAGAGAGATGACATATGTAATATTCATGTATGTATGTATGTATGTATGTTTTTCTATGAAACAGTTTCCTCTTTGTTCATGTCATCTCCATGATTCCTCTAAATTTGTAAGGATTTTATGTCTGATAATGGTTTCAGATCGTCATATTTCTCAGAGTTTTTACATTTACTTTTTGATTCCATTATCTCTTTCAACCATTTGTGTATGTTTTGTGTAATTTTTTGGAGTAGAAAAGATATTGTATAAAACTTTTTTAGTAATCTGTTATAGTTACTCTGTGATCATCTGTGTTAACTGTTAGCGAGTAGCAAAATCAAGGCTGTTTTCCTGGGTGTAGTGAATGGACCTCTTAGCTGAGAATGCTGTAATGTTTTGTGTCACTGGAGCCTGTGGTACCTGCTAACCGCATGCTAAGTTGTCATTTAGGTAAGGAGTGGGAAGCAGTCACACCTACGGACAGTTAGCTTTTTTATTAATGAGCTGTTAGACAATTAAGGGCAGTGTAGACAGTCTCTGGAGTGTGGTATTGTGCGAGTGCTGGGTGAGTAACCTGTGGGCGTGCTGCTTGTGTTTTGTTGTCAGGTTGCCCATTCCGTCACAGCGACCCGGAGCTGCTGAAGCAGAAGCTGCATTCGTACAAGATCTCTCCCCAGAGGACAAGCCAGGTGGGTGAGTCCCTGCCTCTTCAGTGCTGAGGGACAGGCAGGGGCTCTCAGTTTTATTTACTGCTCCTGCTACTTGTTAGGCCTCTCACCAGTCATCCCGTATTTTAGATGAATTCACCTGAGGCTTGGACTTCTCTGGCTTAGACTCCTTGGAAATTCTAGTTCTTCTATCTGCCAGTCTGCATTTTTATGTTTCTTGGTTGTAAAGAAAATCAGAAACCTTTTCCTTTCTTTCAATTCGTTTTGCTTCATCAATTGAGGACCACGTTTTTTTTTTTTTTTTTTGTACCAGTGATCAAACTCAGGACCTTGCACTTGCCAGGCAGGCGCTTTGCCACCCTGCTAACCCTTGCCCAAGGACCACATTTTTAAAAGTGATTTTTAAAAGTTATGTATTCAAGCTTATTAATGAAGCTGAAATATAATGGCAGTGTATTTCATTTTGGGAAATTGTTTTCTGAGCAGACAATAACGTCTGTCCTGGCTGAATGTTCTGATGGTATCAGTTATTGCTGTGTTTAATGTATACTTCTGATGGTAGTTCATTAGGTCTAATAGTTTTTCAGAATACTGTCTTGTGAACAGTTTTAAAAAGGAAAGGCTTAAATTGTAAGACAGATATATAAGGGTACTTCTTTTAGCAAATCTGCTTTTCTAAAGAAACAAATAATGTGACATAAAGAGACTGTTTTATATATAGTATGTTTCTGAGTTGAGTTGGATTTGAAGGACCTGCAGAAGTCCTTCTACTTTCTTAGCTTATGAACAATGTAAATTTTAGCCCTGGAACATCTTAAGGCATTATGCATATTTCGGCAGTTACCCTGAAGGACGTCATTACTGTAGAAGACTGCTGCTTCTGGGTCCAAAGTTCAGATGGGGTTTAATCAGCCTGAGTTTTACATGTGTTTCCATACTTACTCTAGGCAAGGCAGCACCGGAGATGCTGTGGGGTGTGAGAAGAAGAATTAGCTGTATACTCTCCAGAACTACAGGTTGGAGGAAAACACAAGCCAAGTGTTAGGAGAGAGAGAGTATCTTGGGTATTCTAATGAGGGAGAGACTATAATGAGCTGGGGAGATGGGAATCATTTCTGAAAGAGATAACCTTTAAAAGAGTCCTTGAGGGAAGGTTGGGAATTAGGAAGAGAGAATGTCTGGTTAAAAGGTGGGAAATGTGGAGGATTATTTGGGCTTCAAGCTTAGGTTAACGGTAGCACCATTATAGAAACATTAGCAGGCAAGTTGAAGTAGTTGGTTTTGAAGATTAATTTTAGAAATGAAACATTCAAATGGCAGACAGAGAATATGGATTTGTAGCACATTAGAGAAGTTAGGACTGGAAATCTGGTGTTCTTTCAATTAGAATGATCTAACAGATTGGAGTAGCCATTAGAAAACCATTTTCTTTTATGGAGTCCTAGACTGTGGTTGCAAACCTAGTAAGTCAATGATAGAAACAGAAACTGAAGCAGCTCTTCTGACTTCAAGATTTCTTTTCTCAGTCTCACTCTACTTTTAGTTGATTATCCTGTCTTTATGTGGGACAAAGGAGGTACGTCAAAATCCATGCCTCAAATTGAAATCTTAGTGAATGCTTTTGTCAGCATTAAAAGGAAGTGTGTGTGTGTGTGTGTGTGTGTGTGTGTGTGTATATACACACACATACACATATTTGTTTTGGGTACTGGGGATTGAACTTAGAACCTTGTGCTTGCGAGGTAGACGGCAGCACCACTGAGCCAAATCCCTGGCCCATAGGGAAGTATATTAATCAGGTCCGAATAAGAATGGGAGGAGAGGCAGGAAAGGTTCACAAGGTCCCTTGTAGCAGAAAGACTGTTTAAAGTGAAGACTGCAGGTGCTGGGTGGGTTACTCAGGTTTGACTTCGGTGGGAGCTGTCAATATAATAGTGGAAGCCAAAAAATGAGAACATACTTATCTAAAAGATGCACGAATAAGAGACTGTGAGTGCAGGTGACCCTTTCACAAAATGTACTAGTAAAGGGGATGTTGGGATATTAGCGTAAACATCATGAGATGGCTTACTCATCGGTTTAAGACCGAAGGAAATGGGTGAGGAGCATAGCTCAGTAGCAGAGCTCTTGCCTAGCATGTAGGAAGCCTGGGTTTCATCCCAAGCACCGCAAAGCAAATACAACTGAAGGAGATTTGAGCTTGAACCTGTTTGTAGGAAGAGGAAAAGAAATCCTCATCAGAGAGAGTAGGCTTGATGAAAATTTAAAACAGAGTGTTTCTAACCAAGCAAGTTAGTCCTCTTTCCTTTAAACCATGACTGTATTGTACATAATGCCTTTAGCTTATACTAGATTTTACTTTAGACATACATTGTTTACTTGTTCATCTTCCCAACTAGTTTGTGAGTTTCTGAATGGAGCACTGAATTATTATTTAACCTCTGTCTCATAGTAATTCAGTGACTTGCACTTGGTAAATGCTTCAAGAGTAAATGGGCAAGGGTGGGGGATTTAGCTCACTGGCACCATGCCTCCTTGCAAGCACAAGGTCCTGAGTTTGATCCCTGGTATTAAAAAAAAAAAAGTAAATGGGCACATTTAAGTCTGAACTGGATCCTGGAGCATGCCTGTTATGTGTAGAGAGACAAATAGGAACTCAAGAACATGAATGAAAAAGTGACAGCGAAGAAAGGAGGATATTTGCTCAGGCAAAAGGATATTGACAGAGAAAGGTCTGCCCTAGCCAATGTGGGGGAGAAGTTGGGTAGAGCCAAAGCAAGTCAGTGGACGGAGCAGATCCCATAACCTTACTGTGAAGGTTGGTCAGAGGCCGAGAGTAAAGAAATTAGAACTGGATTTAGGAAGGGCTCCAAACTCCTGCTACCAAATTTGATAAATCTTAGGAGACAGTTAGAGGCCTTTTGAACCATAGTAAGTAAATCACCTTTTAAAGAATGATATTTATATTTAATGGTAATGACTATGTATAATCTTTGGTGTTGACTCTGTCATACCCTTCCATCTACCTTCAGTCCATACTAGGGTTTAGATCAAGAATGTCACCCAGAGGCCTCATGGGCTCATAGGCAGGGCTGAAAGGAGGCTGAGTCATGGGGATGACATAGCTGAGTGTGCTGTTAGGAGGTGGGGATGTTGTTGGGAAGAGCGGGTCCCTGGGGGCTGACCTGGAAGAGTGCATCTTCCTTCCTGGCTTCTCTCTTCTCTCTCTGCATCCTGGCCACCGTACCATGAGCAGCTTTCCTCCATCCAGGCTCCTCTGTTATGCTGTTTCTGTGTTGAAGCCCGCCAGACAGGGGATGAAATGTCTGAAACAAGCCAAAATAAACTCTTCTTTAAGTTGTGCAAGTCAGGTATTTTGTCCCAAGTCTGAGAAAATGACAAAGACAGTCCGTACTTGGTTGAAGCTGGTCAGTAATTTCCGCATTGTCCTCTAGACCCTCAGCGCCACCTTTTATTTGAGAAGAAGGCAGATGTCTAGTGCATGTGGGCAAACTATGTGTTTTTCTTTAATGTCTTTATTGAGTAGAACACAGGGTGCAGCAGCTGGAGGTCTGTATTCTAAAGGGCAGAGAGTTGATGAATGAAAAATCCATGAGAAACATTTGATAAATGAGTTGCAGTTGGCCTAAGTTCAGATTAGACTGTAAAATCTCCAAGTACACATTAAAATATTGAATGAAAGTGGAGCAAAATATCATTAAAATGTGTTTAAGGTAAAACTTAAGGTAGCTTTTATTTCAGAGAAAAATACTTGAAAAATATACCTTCTACTCTAATACTTAGATGTTTTAAATTTGAATTTGAATGATCAGAGATCATTATGATTTAGCTGGCACTGCTTACTTTAAAAAAAAAATTCTTAGGGCCAGGGACTTAGCTCAGCGGTGGTGCTGCCTGCTTCGCAAGGGCCAGGTCCCAAGTTCAATCCCTGGTACCAAAAATAAATACAAAAAGAACAAGTCTTAGGATCACATTTCACTTTTCTTGGATTAACATGAATAGTGTAAATCACTACCAAAATCCCTGAAGAATAATGAGCACGTTATCCAACTTAAGGAGACAGTAACTGAATGACAGAATGTGGCCATTTGTTCCCTTCCCTTGGAAAGGAAAACATGGTGGTCAGTTGACCAACAAGACATGATATTCTAGATGTGCTTTGAAATGCATTCAGTGAAAAGAACGGAAGTGCAATAACTGGTTTTGTTTGGAGACTTCAGAATTTCATTTGCAGAAATCACAGAGTAAGTAGATTAGTAAGGATAAGAATTTTGAACAACACTCTTCACCAATTTGATCTAATTGATAGCTTTAGAACATTCTCTGAACAACAGGAAAATACACATATTTTTATATGTACATGAAACATTTACTCAGATCATAGTTCAATACACAAAAAGCAATTTTTCTTACAATGAACAATTAGTAATTTGACATTTTATATGACATATATACTAGTACCAAAAGAGGACAAAAATGTGCAAGATTATTATGCTGAAACATTGATGAAAACAATGAGAAAACAAAATTATAGAGCTAAATTGGGTATAAAAGAGTTCAGAAATGTCTGTTCATTTCAGATGCCCATTTTTGAATTGGGTCTTTGAAATTTGGGAGGTCTGATTTTTTAAAGTTCTTTATAATCTATAATAGCAATTCTGGAAGTATGGCCATTTTCACTATTGATTCTTCCTACCCAGGAGCAAGGGATGTCTGTCCATTTTCTGATATCCTCTTCAATCTCTTTTTTTCAGAGTGCTGTAGTATTCAGAGTAGAGGTCTTTGATTTCTTTTATTAGGTGGATTCCTAGGTATTTCAATTTTTTGGATGCTATTGTGAAAGGAATTTTTTTGTCCCATTTCTCTCTCAGTGAGTCTGTTTTTCGTGTACAGGAAAGCTATTGATTTTTGTGTGTTTTACCTCACATCCAGCTACTTTGCTGAATTTGATTATTAAAGTCTAGAAGACTTTTGGTGGCGTTCTTGGGGTCTTGTAAATAGAGTATCATGTCATCTGCAAATAATGACAATTTGACTTCTTCATTTCCTATCTCAGACATAGAAGTAAAACTAGCAAATAAATATATGAAAAAATGTTCCACATCACTGGTCAGTTGAGAGATGCAAATGAAAACAACACTGAGATTCCACCTCACCCCCAGAAAGAATGGCTTCTATCATGAAATCAACCAATAACAAATGCTGATGGGGCTGCGGGGAAAGAGGAACCTTGTTCCACTGCTGGTGGAGTGCAGACTGATGCAACCACTGTGGAAATCAGTATGGAGATACCTCAAAGGACTAGAATCAAAAGTCCCATTTGACCCAGCTATTCCCCTGCTGGGTATCTTCCCCAAAGAATTAAAAGTATCATACCACAGTGATGCATGTGCACCCATGTTTATAGCAGCACAACTCATGATAGTTAAAACTTAGTAGCAGCCCAATTGCCCATCAATGGGAGATTGTATAAGAAAATGAGTTTTTTAAGAAAATATAAAATGGAGTACTACTCAGCCATAAAGAATGAGAAACTAGACACACTTATAGCTAAATGGATGCACATTGAGGTGATACTCTTAAGTGAACTAAATAGGACACATATGTGTAAATACTGAATGGTTTATTTAGTGTGAGAAACAAAGTAAGAACTAAAAGGTATAATAATGTGAAATAGGAAGAAAAGGTACAAAGAGGAAAGGGAAGTGGGAGAGGTAAGGGAAAAGAAAGAAGGGAATGGAATTAACATGAGAAAAAGAAAAAATGCAAACAAAGTCTTTGTAGATAGGGAGGGGTAGAGGGGTTGAAAGGAGTGCAGGGGAATGGGGAAAAAATAAGAACCAAATGGATTATGTAAAGGTGCAAATTTCCAATGATGAATGTCATTACACTGTCTACGTTAAATGTACCAATAAAATTAATTAATTTTAAAAAGTTCAGCAATAGATCCACATATATATAGCAACTGATTTTTAAGCCATAGCAATTCATTACGGAAATGAGCTTTTTGAATAAGTTGTCTAGAGAACAAGATATCCATGCGAACCCCTCCCCAGTAAGAACCTAGACATATACTTTGCACCTTATATAAAATTTAATTTGAAGTAGAATGTAAAAATTTTTCAGAAGAAAACAAAATCTGCATGACCTTGAATTTGGCATATTCCATGAAAGCAAGTGGTAATAGAATTTATCAGAGTTAAAAGGTTTTTTTTGTTTGTTTTTTTGCAGAAGACTATTAAGAGCATAAGATAAGGCACAGACTAGAAGAAGATATTTGTTTGTTTATTTTGTTTGTTTTTTTACTGGGGATCGAACTCAGTACTGTGCACTTGCAAGGCAGGCAGCAGAACCACTGAGCTAAATCCCCGGCCCTAAAAGAAAATATTTGCAAGTTATATATTTCATAAAAGATTTGTTTCCCAATCATACAAAGAACTCTCAAAACCTAGTTCTCAGAAGACAGTTTTAAAGTGGGAAAGGTTTTTGAATAGATACTACACCAAAGAAAATATGTGAATGACAAAAACTCAGTGAAAGAAATCCTATTTAAAATTACAGTTAATATTTTATAGCAATTATTATTGTTCTAATTAAAAAAAACAACTGACCATACCAAGTACTAATGAAACAGTAACCCAAAATCTCACACATAACTGAGGAAATTCAAAAAGGTAGTGCCACTTTGAGAAGGGATTTAACAGTTCTTATGAAGGTAAACTTACATATGACAGTGATATACTAGTAGGTATTTATACAGTAGAAGTAAAAGCATAAGATCACACAAAATCTCTACATGAATGTTTATTTTGGCTTCTTTTATAATTTTCCAAAATTGGAAGCAGTCCAAATGTCCTTCAGTATGTGGACTTTAAAATGTGGAATAGTCATACAATGGAATCCTGCTTAGCAGTAAAAAGGAACCAGCTATTGATATATTCAACAAAACGTGTAGTTTTTGTTTGCATTATGGTGAGGGAGGAAATCAGGTTCAAAATCTCTGTAGTATATGACTGCATTTGGTGATACTGTGAATACAGCAAATCTACAGGTGTAGAAAACAGTGATTACTGGGAGTCAATGAAAGTTTACTTACAGAGGGATGAACACTTGTGGATAACGGAACATTATATTCTGGCTATGCTGGTGGTATCGTGACTAAATTTGTCAAATTTTACAGAACTGTAAAATGAGTATATTTTCCTTAATTCTTTTAATGAAGAGACAAAAAAGGAGGTAGGAGATAGCATAACAAACCAAATATTTACCATATTTTATAGATGATTATGTAGATTAAAATAATAAAAACTCAAAGTATACATTTATAATTTAGAGTAATATAGACAACAGCCTGTATAACCCCAAATGGAAATGATTGGAGAAATTGCCTCTTAAGAAGAGACTAAACAGTAGGAAGAATGTGATGTGGAAACTGTTTTTAATAAGTCATACTGTACATTTTTTCACTTCTACGTGCATTACTTTGATTAAAGTTTGAAACTGTTTCTTGTTATGTGTGAAGTTTTAAGTGGTTTTGTGCCTAATGAATAGATGATTAGTAGCTCAATGACCATGAGACAGATCTTTATGAGATTTTAATTTTTACCTCTCTGCCCTTCTAGCATGCAACCTAGTTGATCTTAGAAATCAAAGAGGACAACAGAAAATGGAAAGATATTTCTTATTCTTGGATAGGAAGAACCAGTACAGTCAAAATGGCCATGCTGCCAAAATTTATATATAGATGTAACAGAATCCCAATCAGAATGCCAACAGTATTTCTCACAGATCCAAAGAAACAGTCCTAAAATTCACATGGAACCAGAGGAGATCCAAAACAGCAAGCAATCCTGGTAACAAAAGCAAAATAGAAGGCATCAAAATCCCAGATTTAAAGTTATACCACAAAGGTACTGTGATTAAAACAACGTGGCAGTGGTGCAGAAACATGCATGTGGATCAGTGGAATAGACTCGAGCAAACAAAAATAACCCTAAGCACATTCAGCCATTTGATCTTTGACGAGGGCCCAGAAACATACACTGGAGGAAAGGTAGTTTCTTTAATGAAGGGCGAAGGGAAAATTGGACATCCATATTGCAGAAGATTCTGAGTCTAGATCCACATATCTTACTGTATGCTAAAGTCAGATTGGATCAAAGATCTAAATGATAAAATAGAAACAATCTGCTGGAAGATAGGAAAAACTCTCGAAGACATAGGTGTAGGCAAGGAATTTCTGAACAGAATCCCAGTGGCACAAGGAACAGAACTGAGAATGAACCAGTGAGATCATATCAGATTAAAAAGAATATATAAAGGACAAAAAAATTAGGACTCCCCAAGATAAAAGATCCAATCAAATATGGGCAATTGAATACTTTTCAGAAGAAGTACAAATGGCTAATAAATACATGAAAAAATGTTGAACATTAGAGAAATGCAAATTAAAACACAGAGAAGCCATCTTACTGTAGAAAGAATGGCTATCATCACAAAATCAGATAAAAATAAGTTGGTAAGGCTGTAGAGTAAAAGGAACCTTTCTGCATTGTTGGTGGGAGTGTAAACTGCTACCTCTATGGAAATCAGTATGGAGATTTCCCAAAAAACGAAAAATAGAAAATTCCCTTTGACCTAGCTATTCCACTTGTAGGTATCTTCCCAAAAGATTTAAAGTAATTATGCTGCAGGAATACACACATACCATGTTTATAGCAGCACAATTCATATTAGGGCTTGTTTCTAGATATCCCCCCAAAGCTTCATGTGCTGATAGGTGGAACTTTTGGGAGGTGGCTGGATCTAGGTTGTGTGATACTGGGATTAAGGATGTGTTTCTAAATTAGTCCACTGATTGGATTATTGTAATTACGGGTGTGGGTAATAGAAAGGCTCATCCTCAGTGTGTTTGACACCACACAAAAGGCTTGTATCCTGGATGTGATAAAAGGGAAAGACAGAAGGCAGGCTGCTACCTGTTGCTGCTGCCTCCTGCCTGTCCTGCCACTGACTGTTTCGCCTGTACCATGCCCCTCTGCCATGATGCTCTGCCTTGGCGCCAGCAAATTATGGACTGAAACCTCTACAAACTGTGAGCTGAAATAAACCTTTCTTCCTTAAACTTGTGGGTGTTGGGTACTCTGTCTTAGCAATCAGAAGATAACTAAGACAATTTATGGCCTATATGCCCCATCAATAGAAGATAAAATGTGTCCCTTAAGTTGTGGTATGTTATACTGGCATTATCATTTAATTTTAGGAACTGTCTTATTTCTTCCTTGATTTATTCTGTGACCCATTGATTATTCAAGAGTGTCCATATGTTTGTATAATTTCAGTGATTCATTTTGCTATTGATTTTTAGTTTCATTGCTCTGTGATCTGGTAAGAAGCCTGTTAAAATTTCAGTTCTTTTGCATTTACTTAAGCATGCTTTATTTTTTTTAATTGAGTTTATTGGTACATTGTAGGTATACAGTACAGTTACATTCATTACTGGGATCTTGTGCCTTTACATGACAGGTCTTGGTTCTCATTTTTTCCCCTTGTCCCTGCCCTCCCTTCACCCCTTCCTCCCCTCCCCATTTACAAACACTTTATTTCCAATTTTTTCATATTTTTTAGTTTTCCCTTATTCCCTTTCCCCTACCCTTCCTACTTTCCTTTCACCTTTAGCCCTTTTATTCCTATTTCACATTGTTAATTATCTCATTAGGATCTTATGTACTATTATAGTTTTTCACACCAGAGAAACTATTCAGTATTTACACATGTGACTTGTTTATTTCACTTAGGAGTATATCCTCAAAATGTATCTATTTTCCTATGAATGAATCTAATGTCTCATTCTTTATGGCTGAGTAGTATTCCATTTTATAGAAAAACCACATCTTTATTAGGTAATATGTGGTCTACTTTGGAGAAAATTCCATGTGCTGCCAAAGATAATTTGTATTTTGTTGTTTTAGGGGTGCAACACTGTATACAACTATTAAGACCACTTGTTCAAAGGTTTGGTTCAACTTTGATATTTCTTTGTTGATTTTTTTTTTGTTTAGTTCATCTTTAATTTTGATAATGGGTTACTGAGTTCTTCCACTATAATTGTATAAATGTTTTCTCATCTTTTATGCCCAGTAGTATTTGTTTTATGAAGTTGGGTACATTGTAGTTTGGTGCATATATATTTATAATTGTTATCTCTCCTTGTTGAATAGTTCCATTAATCAATATTCAGTGTCCTCCTTTGTTTCATTTGATCAGCTTTAGCTTGAAGTCCATTTTGTCTATTTTGGGACTCACGTTGGATTGGAATATTATTTTCCATCCTTGGATTTTTAGACTGTGAATTTCTTCTGGGGTTAGACGTATTAGTAATTTACATCACACCATTGAATTTTGTTTCCTTATCCATTCTGCTAATCTGTGTCTTTTGATTGTTGAATTAAGATCATTCACATTGATAGTTATAATTGATAGGTACTGTCATTGTATTTCCCATTGCTGTTTTGATTAGTTTTCCATCTTCTTTTTTTTTTTTTTTTTGTACCAGGGATTAAACTCTGGCCGGTGCCAGAACCACTGAGCTAAATCCCTGGCCCTCCATCTTCTTAATTCCTTGCCCTACAGTCCATCATTCTGTTGGACCTTTGGCATTGGCATTGTTAGGTTCATTGTCTCTAGGATATCTTTCAGAATTTTTTGGAGTTGATGGCTATTAATTTCTTTAGGTGTTCTCTATCTGGAAATATCTTATTTTGAAAGATAACTGAATAATATATCAATCTGGTCTAGATGTTTTCTTTTAGGGAGTAAACACTTCATTCCAACCTCTCCTTGCCTTTAAGGTTTATGTTCCGAAGTCTTATGTTTCCTATATAAGTGGTTTGTTGCTTGTCTGTAACAGCTTTTAATATTCCGTTCTTGTGTTGGATTATTGCTGTTTTAATTATGGTGTGCTGTGGAGTTGGTTTTTTTCCTGACCATAGCTGTTTGGAGTTTTATATAGTGCATTTATTTATAAAATTATTTTTTCATGTCTGAAAAGTTTTCTGCTATTCTGTATACAATTTTCTATGCCCCTTGTGTGTTCTCTGATATTTCACTAATCTAATTACTCTTAGATTAGCCTTCATTTGTACCATCTGGTATTTTTTATGTTCTCTTGTTTTCATGATGTTTCTCATTAATCGATTAGCCCTATCTTTTAGATCTGACACTGTCCTTACACGGGTTGCTTTTGCTGCTCGTATCTCCTGGATTTCTTTTTGGAATGTTTTTATGGTGTTCTGTTGCACGCGCGCATGTGTGTGTTGGACATTCATGTTTTGTTTCTCTTTCTTTAGCTGTACTAGATTAGTGTCTTCTAAACTTGCTAACCATTTGATTCATTGGGATCATTATATGTTTAGTTTATGTCTTCTTTGAATTTGCCAAGCATCTTATTGATTTGTTTTGTTACCTATACTGAATTTCTTTCACACTTTCTGCTGTGTAGCTTTTGATTTCCTCCCGTTCAATTCCCCCTGTATCAGCTTTTTGGAGTTGGGAGTTTTGGGAGGCATTTTTGCTGCCCTGACTTCTCGTGTTTCTATTTGTTGTTTGTTTGTTTTCTGTGCTAGACTTTGCTAGGCCTTTTTAGTGAGTAGCTTTGTTGCAGAGATTGCCTCTGGTCATAGCTATTGTCCTTTGCTTCTGCCCCAGGTTCCAGCTACCTCCATTTATTTGGGAGGGGAGGTGGCAGCTTATTTGGCCCAGTACATAATTCTTTGGCAAGGGGCTGTAGTTTATGCTTATGACCCCCAGGCTAACCACATATTGGCAAACAGAGAATACCGTTGGACAGCTACAGCTGTGTCACCTTGACTGTGGTAGTACAGTGAGCAACAGTAGTGTCAGTATAAACTGGATCCTGACAGACCCTAAACACCACTCAAGAACCACTCTTAAGCAAAGCAAAGAGATCTGGCAATTTAGTACAGAAACTTAGGCAACCCAGTTGCTGATCTAGAATAAATCAAACCACCCACCTGCACTGAATGTAGGGAGTGGTGTGGGAGCTCAAGGACACCACTGGACTCACAGGCTTTGCCTTCAGATCCAACCGCCAAACCAGGTTTCCAGAGTGCAGACTATGTGACCTTCCTGCCCTGCACTTGAGTGTCTCAGGGTCGGTATGTAGCTCTGACCCTTTCTGAGTCTGTCCCCTGTGGCTCTCTCACCTCACCTGGTCTCTTCAGTAGGTAACCTTTCAGTCCTAGAGTGGAACTCCTCTGAGTGTTGGTCTTATCCTTGGTCAGATCGGTCCTTTGGCTGTTGGCTCTGCTACCCTGTACTGCAGAGAAGCAAGGCGCAGAGCTGGCTGGGCGCTGATAGCTTGACTCATTCAGTGGCATGGGAGATGTGGGACTCCTCTTTCTTTCCGCCGGGGCAGGCTGGGGGTCTGTCTCCTCATTAACATTTTAAAAATTACTCTAATAGGTTAATAATCTTTCCAATGCTTTCTTAGTTGACTATATATATATATGATACCAAAAATTTTTAATTATTCTAAATGCTTTTATTTTGGTTTTTACCTTGCCTTGTATTTTCAGCTTTCTCTTTTAAAAAAACCTGCAATTTGGAAATATATCTTGAGCCATAGAAGTTTTAAGAAGAATGTGCTCAAAATATGGAGAATAAAAACGCTATCTTAAATATTTTATTTGAAGAGAATTTTTCTGTTGTGGAAGAGTATACATGAAACTTTCACATTGCAGTTTTTCTTCACTAGTGCCCATAAATGTGACAGTACACAATAGAAAATTGTCTTTTTGCTATAGTAAACCACATGTGTTATATCATGAATTTTTCACAGAGCTTAATCACCAAACAATAATTGCTGCACACAAGTTGATCTAAATGTGGTAATTTGTTGTATTGAATTTAAAATAAAAAGAGAAATTCTAGAGGGAAACAGAGCCATCCCAGGGAAGGAAGTGGCACCAAGGCACAGGTCAGAGCCTTGACTCGACTGTAAGTTAGTCCTAGCGTTTGCGTTTCTGCCTCCTCCACACCTCAGGAGCACTGTTGCAGTCAGTAAAACATACAGTAGTTGGCATTGTGCTTGGCGATGCCTTTTGATGGAAAACACTTTTTAATTTTGATGAAGTCCAGTTTCTTTTCTTTTGTCATACTTTTGACATCCTTCTTAAAAATCCAATTTGCCAAATTGAAGATCACAAAGATTTACACTGAGAGTTTTGTGGTTTTAGCTCTTTTAAGTTACTGATACAGTTGAGTTTTGTGTATGGTGTGATGCAGGATCCAACTCCCTGCTTGCATGTGGATATCCAGTTTCCTCAGCACTTTTCATTAAAGAGAGGAGTGCAGTTTGTAATAGTTAAATCTTGGAAACAGCCTAAATGCCCATTGAATGGATAAAAAAGACGTGTTTTTTTATACAGTGGAGTACTACTTAGCCATAAAGAAGGTTACGTTGGAGACATTTATAGCTAAACGGATGCACTTTGATACCATACTCTCAAGTGAAATAAATTGGACACACGTGCAAATATCAAATTGTCTTTCTGGTGTGAGTTGAAAGTATAAGTAAAGACCAAACTGTATAATTGATACTTGAAATAGGAAGACACTATTGAAAAGGAAAGGGAAACTAGAGAGTAGAAAGGGAGAAAGGAAGGAGGGAGGAAGAAAAAAATGAGAAAAGGATAAAATAGAAACAAAGCTTTTAAATAAGAATGGGAAGGGGAATGAGAAAAATGAATCCAGATACATCATGTACAGGTACAAGTTCCCTATGATGAATGTGATCGTTATGTGTGTCTAAAATGTATGAATAAATTTATTTTAAAAAGTGAAACCAATAAATCTATCCATCTCAGCTCAAAAAAAGAAAGACTTCTTGGTAGTCATGGACATGTGGGTTGTTCTCCAGACTTGCTGCTGTTGCATCTGTCTAAAGCCCTGTCCTTTTTTACACCAGTGTCACACTGTTTGGACAACTGTAGCTTTGTAATGAGTTTGAAATCAGAAACTATGAATCCTCAGATTTTGTTGTTCTTTTCTGCTGTTATTTTAAGCTGGAGCCCCTTGTCTGACTGCTAATTTACCTAAGTGGAACCTTTCAGTGCAGTGTTGACAAATAGTGATGAAAATGGGTGTCACCTTTTTGGGATACTAAGAGAGAAGCTTTCTGTCTTGTGCTGTTGAGTGTTATACTCCCTGTAGTTTTCCATAAATGCACTGGACTTCTGAAAATCAATCTTAAGGGGAATTTTTGTTTTACTCATGAAAGGTGTTGGGTGTTGTTAGATTTTTTTTCTTTTAGCATCAGTTCAGATGATCGTGTGGGTCTTTTCCTTAATTTTATTTGTGTGGTTGTCTGATCAACTGAATTCATAATTTGAACCACTTGGCATTGCTGGAATAAATCCCACTTGGTTACAATTTCTAATTCTTTTTTTTTCAGCTTTGAGTTTGTTGGTACATTTTAGGGATACAGTACAGTTACATTCATTGTTGGGATCTTGTACCTCTACATGACAAGTCTTGATTCTCATTTTTCCCCCTTACCCCTGCCCTCCCTTCACCCCCTCCTCCCCTCCCCATCTACAAACACTTTATTTTTCATCTTTTCATTATCTCACATTTCTTTCTTTTCCCTTATTACCCTTCCCCTACCCATCCCACCTTCCCTACACCTTTAGTTCCTTTCTTCCCATTTCTCAATGTCAGTAATCTTGTTAGGATCTTATGTATTATTGCAGATTATTCACACCAGGGAAACTATTCGGTATTTACACATGTGTGCCTTATTTATTTCACTTAGGAGTGTATCTTCAATATGTATCCATTTTCCTATGAATGAATCTATTTTCTTGTTATTTATGGTGGAGTAATACTCCATTTTATAGAACAACCACATCTTCTTTATCCAGTTTCCAACGGATGGGCAAATGGGCTCTTTCCAGTTTGTAACAATTTCTAATTCTTGTTAGGTTTCATTTGCGAGAATTTTAGTGAATGTTTTTGCATCTGTAGTCATAAAGGGTGTTTGCTAGTCTTTCTGTGCGATCTCTGTAGCTTTGCTATCAGGATAATGCTCATCTCAATGCATTAAGTGATGTCAGTTTTTTTGAAGAGTATGAGAAACAGGTGTTAATTCTTTAAATAATTAGTAAAGTTCTACTCTGAAGCAAGGTTGTCGGAGGCTTTTCTTTATTGACAGTTTTTTAAAAAAATTCTGATTTAGTTTTAATTGTTTGTTATAGGTTTATTCTGATTATATCTCCATGGCTTAGTTGAGATAATTTATGTGGTTCAGGAATTTGTTCCTTTCATCCAGGTTGTAACTTTCTCTTAATTTCTATTGTGTAAACATTTCTACTTTGGCTTTTCTCAAATTAATAATGTGGTGGTACTGGACTCAGTTGGTTGAAGCAGTATGTTATTTATAAATGCATTTCTTTATTAATATTTTTGGAGCTCTTAATTTTTTGTTTAATAAAGGAAATGTACTTTAGAATTTTAACAGCACAACCATTAATGATTATTTTAAAAGCAAATTAATTGGTACTTCCAAGAAACTTAATAGTGACGTTAAAATCAGGAAATATTTTAAAAAATATATTCTTTATGTTTCATGAGAGGTTGGTTAACCTGTTTTTCATAGTCCAAATCCCCCCCTCATTAATTTTATTGGTACATTTAAATCAAACAATACAGTTACATTGGGATCTTGTACCTTTCCATGATATATCTTGGTTCTTGTTTTTTCCCCATACCTCTGCCCTCCCTTCACCCCCTCCACCCTTCCCTGTGTACAAAGACTTTGTCCCCATTTTTTCCTTTTTTCACATTTTTTCTTGTCCCTTATTTCCTTTTTCCTCCCTTCCCACTTCCCCTTTAACTATTTCTTCCTGTTGTACATTATCAATTATACCATTTGAACCTTATTTACACTTTGTTTTTCACAGCAGAGAAACTATTCAGTACTCAAGTGTGTTCTATTTATTTCAATTAAGAGCATAGCCTCAATGTGCATCCATTCATCTATAAATGTCTCTAGTTTCTCATTCTTTATGGCAGAGTAGTACTCCATTTTATAGAAAAACCATATCTTCATTATCCAGTCTCCAGTTGATGGGCAGTTGGGCTGTTTCCAAGGTTTAGCTATTAAAAACTGTGCTGCTATAAACATGGATGTGCATATATCACTGTGGTATGATTCTTTAAATTATTTTGGCAAGATACCTAGCAGAGGGATAGCTGGATCAAATGGGACCTCTAATTCTAGTTCTTTGAGGTATCTGCATATTGATTTCCATAGTGGTTGTACCAGTCTGCACTGCCACCAACAATGAAGAAGGATTCCTTTCTCCCCACAACCTTGCCAGCATTTGTTATTGGTTGATTTCATGATAGCAGCCATTCTTTCTGGGGTGAGGTGGAATCTCAGAGTTGTTTTCATTTGCATCTCTTGACTGACCAGTGATGTTGAAAAATTTTTCATATGTTTATTTGCTGCTTTTGTTTGTCTGAGAAATGTCTGTTCATTTCAGAAGCCCATTTTTGAATTGGATCTTTGTATTTGAGGGTGTATGTTTTTTTGAGTTCTTTATATATTCTAGATAGTAGTCCTTTGAGGAACAGCTGGTAAAATTTTTTTTCCCACATTTTGGTTATCTCAGCTCTGTGAGTTCCCAGTTGTTGATTCTTTGTGCAAGTTCTCATGCTGTTGAGGATTTGTTCATTAAGTCTTTTCAATACCAATGTCTTTAAGAGTTCTACCTAGTTTATTTTCTTGTAAATTTAGTGTTCCTGTTTTGATATTTAGATCTTTAATTCACTTGGATTTTAGGTTAGTGCATGGTGAAAGATAGGGATCTAGTTTTAATCTTTGGCAAGTTGATTGAAAGCCAGTTTTTCCAACACCATTTATTAAAGAGGCTATTTTTCCTCCAGTGAGGATGGTTGGCTCCTTTGTCAAAGATAAGATAGCTGAATATATCTGGTGTTGTTTCTGCATCTCCTAATCTATTGCATTGATCATTGGGTCTGTTTCTTTGCCAGTACCATGCTGTTATGTTTGTTTGTTTGTTTTTTGTTTTGGTACCGGGGATTGAACTCAGGTCCTTGCGCTTGCAAGGCAGGTGGTGGAACCACTGAGCCAAATCCCCAGCCCTAGTACCATGCTGTTTTTATCACAGTGGCTTTGTAGTACAGTTTCAAGTTGGGAATTGTAATACCCCCTGCCATGTCTCTCTTGCCTAGAAGGTATTCTGTTTCCAAATGAACCTTTTTTTCTCAAGTTCTGTGAAGTAAACTGTTGGGATTTCAATCGGGATTATATCGAATCTGTTTAGCAGTTTTGGAATTATGGCCATTTTCGCTATGGATGTCTTTCCATTTTCTTATATCCTCTTCTATCTCTTTTTTCAGAGTGCCATAGTTTTCAGTGTAGAGGTCTTTTGTCTCCTTCATTAGGCTAATTCCTATATATTTCATTTTTTTGGGATGTTATTATGAAAGCAATTGTTTCCCTAATTTCTTTCTCAGTCTGTTATTTGTGTACAAGGCTGTTGATTTTTTGAGTGTTGATTTTGTATCCAGCTGCTCTACTGAATCTGTCAATTAAGTCTAGAAGTCTTTTGGCGCAGTTTTTTTGGTCTTCTATGTAGAGTATCATATCATCAGCAAATAGTGACAGTTTAACGTCTTACTTTCCTGTCTTTATTCTTTTTATTGCTTTCTCTTGTCTAATCACTGTCCTAATGTTTCTAGAACTTTATTCAACAGGAGTGGTGATAATGGACATCCTTGTCTTGTTCCTGATTTTAGCATGAAGGTTTTCAGTTTTTGACCATTTTGTATGATATTGGCTGTTGGTTTTTCATAGATAACATTTATCAGGTTGAGTTAAAGACCATCTATTCCAATTTTTTGCAGGTTTTTTTTAAATTATGAATGGATGTTGAATTTTGTCCAATGCTTTTTCTGCATCTATTGAGATGATCATATGGTTTTTGTTCTCGACTCTGTTAATATCTATAATTACATTTATTGATTTATGCATGTTGAACCATCCTTGCATCCCTGGGATCAGTCTGACTTGGTCAGGGTGTATGATCTTGACAATCTTCTGTATTCTGTTTGCCAATATCTTATTGAGGATTTTTGCATCTATGTTCACTAGGGAGATTGGCCCGTAGTTCTCTGTTTCGGTTGGGTCTTTCCCTGATTTTAGAATCAAAGTAATACTTGCTTTCAGGAATAAATTTGGGAGTATTGCTTCCCTTTCAATTTCACTGAAGAGTTTAAAGAGTAGTGGCAATAGTTCTACTCTAAATGTCAGGTAGAATTCAGCAGTTAAGCCATCAGGACCTAGGCTTTTCTTTGTTGGTAATGTTTTAATTATATTTTCAATTTCACTGAATGTAATTAGGGTGTTTAGACTTTTTATTTCTTCTTTGTTCAACTTTGGAAGTTCATATGCATCTAAGAATCTGTCCATTTCTTCTGTATTTTCCATTTATCGAAGTAGGTAGTGATGATCCTCTGCATTTCTGCTGGATCTGTTGTGGCTTCACCCCTTTCATTCCTAATTGCATGAATTTAAGCCTTTTGTTCCTTTTTTTGGTAGGGTTGGGTAAGGGTTTATCAATTTTATTTATTCTGAAAAACCAACTCTTTGATTTGTTGATGTTTTTGTGTCGTTCTCTTAGTCTCCATTGCATTAGTTTCTCCTCTGATCTTTATAATTTCCTCCCTGTACAAGGTTTTAGTTTGTCTTGCTCCTTTTTCTAGAAGCTTAAGGTTAAGCTTTAGGTTGGTTATTTGAGCTTGTTCTGTTTTCCTACTTTGGGCATTCACTGCTATGAATTTCCCTGGTAGAACTACTTTCATTTTGTCTGAGAGATTCCTGAATGTTGTATTGGCATTATCATTTAATTGTAGAAATAGTCTCATTTCTCTAATTTCCTTGGTGTCCCAATGGTTGTTCAGCAGGGTGTTATTTAATTTGCATGTGTTTGTGAAGTTCTTGTGGTTTCTTAGGCTCTTGATCACCAGTTTTATTGCACTATTGTCTGATAATATACAGGAGATAACTTCAATTCCTTTGCATTTACTTAAGCATGTTCTATGAGCTATGAGATCTATTTTGGAGAATGACCTGTGCACAGCCGAGAAGAATGTATATTCTGGTTTTGTGGGGTGGAATACTCTGTAGACATCTAGTAAGTCCATTTCTTCAAAGACTTGGTTCAGTTGTGTTATTTCATTGTTGATTTTTTTTTGTCTAGATCTATTTGTGTCAGTGGAGTATTGAGGTCCCCCAGTACAATTGTATTAGTGCTTATTTTGTTTTTCATATCCCTTAATATTTGTTTTGTATAGTTGGGGCATTAGTATTTGGTGCATATATTTTTATGATTACCATTTCTCCCTCTTGTATTGTTCCCTTTACAAGATGAAGTGGCCTTCTTTATCTCTCTGAATTAGTTTTGGTTTGAAATCTACTCTGCTTGCAAATAAGATAGCTACCCCTGTTTTTTTCTTGTCTCCTGTCACATGGGGAACTGTTTTCCATCCTTTTACTCTCAGTCTGTGAATTTTTTTGTGGAATAAGTGGGCTTCTTGTATACAGCATATTGTTGGCTTTTGTTTCTTTGTCCATTCTTCCAGTCTATTTCTTTTGATTGGTGAATTGAGCCATTAATGTTGATGGTTACAACTGTTGTGTATTGACTTTTCATTGTCTTTTTTTCCTGTTGTTGGTTCTTTTAGTTTTTATTTTCCCCTCTCTTTTAATTTCTTGCCTTGCCTGGTATATTTGCTCTGTTGGCCCTTACGGAGTTGTGTCCTTCATTTTCATTTTCCAGATTATTGTTTGGAAGTGTTTGGAGTGCTGGTGTGTTGTTCATGAAATTTCTCAGGTGTTCTTTGTTGTGGAAGTATCTTATTTCCCCATCGGTTTTGAAAGAAAGTTTTGCAGGATACATCAGTGTAGGTTGGAGGTTGTTTTCTTTTAGGACTTGAAATACTAACTGCATTCTCTCCTTGACTTAAGGGTTTGTGTTGAAAAGTCTACTGTGATTCTGATGCTCTTTCCTTTGCATGTGATTTGTTTCTTTTCTCTAACTGCTTGTATTTTGTTCTTCTCTTGGGTTACTGGGATCTTATTATATGTCTAGGTGAAGACTTTTTTTTTTGATCATGGCGAGTTGGAGTCCTATATGCCTCACTTATCTGTGTGTCAAATTCTTCCCCTCCATTTGGCAAGTTTTCTGTCATTAATTCCATGAACAGATTTTTTTTTATGTCATTTATACTTTCTCCTGTTACTTCATGGATTCCTGTCAGTCTTATATTATTCTTCTTTGTGTCATCTAAGAGTTATTGGACTGATGTCTCATGATCCCTTAATGTTTTTAAGAGATCTCTCTTTTCATGGTCACTGACCTCAATCCTATGTGAAGATCTTCACATTTGTTGATTCTGCTTCAAATGCTTTCTATAGAGTTTTTAATCTCCTGGATATCTGTTTGAATCTATATCATGGATTCCATTTCTTTCCTATCCTGGGCATTCATGGTTTTCATCATGGTCCTGAGCTCTTTTTTTTTTTTTTTTTTACATGCTTCTGTTCTAGAGTCTCTAATCATGTCTTTCATTCTTCTCACCATCTGTGGTTATCTGGGAAATTATTTCTGTTTTGAATTTTTCTAGAGCCTCATTTATTTGTCTTGTTACTTCCTGTGCTAGTAGTTCAAGGTGTCCAGATGGTTCACAGTCAAACTTTTCCACCTTATTTCACCCAGAGTTTACTCTTGGTGAGCTTGAAGTCTGTGTTTGAGTCTTGTTTAAATGTCTTCTCATTTCTATTTGTGTTGTTGGTACTGTCTTTGTTTTAATTCCTGGGTTAATACCTCAGTCTTCCAGACATAGTGGGTCTTTAAATTTTGAGTCTCTGATGACCCTGAGGCAATCTCATTTTCATTATACCAGGAAGGACAACTGATTGGATCAATCACAACACCTTAGCCCAAGTGATACAATCAGCAACACAATAGCGTGAAGCACAGCTTAGACAATGACAATTTGTGGCAGGGATTAATGTATCACCTTTAACTGTGCGAATTAAATCACCATTGAGGACCAGCCCAAAATATGTTTATAGTGAATGAACTTCATTATAGCAGCTTTACCATTTGGGATTGGGACTTGGAATGAGTTGGGGAGGGAGGGATAGATAGGACAGAGAAAGTTCAGAAGTGAGGTCAGAGGACACAGGAAGATCACACAAACTCTAGGAAGCTGTTGAAGAGAAGAGGAGAAGACAACAAAATACGAGAACAGGACAAACTAACAGCAGAGGGAGGCTAGAGGCTGTAATCACTTTCTTTTAAAACTAATGACAATTGAGAAAAAGAAAAAAGAAGAAAAGGATAATAAAGAAAATAAATTCAAATTAGGATAGGAACAGGAACAAAAAGGGAGAGTAGTGAAGATCAAGGTGGGAGAGAAGAGAAAGAAAGAAAAAGAAGATAAACATAGGAAAAAATTTTAAGAGAGATAAAATGTCTTAAATGATTAAAGATAAAAATATTACTTTGAAAATAAAAAATACAAATAGAAACAGAGGGCCTCCCTCAGGGTATGCCTCTGCTGACACAGTAGGCAGAGTGGGCAGACGTGTGCAGATCTGAGTTAATTAGTCTCAGCAAGCCAGCAGCTGTCCCCGAGGTTCAGGCTCGTTTCTGGCTGCAAGGCCCAAGTTGAGATCTCTGACCTCCTGCTGGGTTGAACTGTGCAGGGTTCTACTGCAGATTCCAGCTGTCTTTCCCCTGAAGTTAGACTGGGTTCTGATGTGAGGTGCTGGTCCCTCCGACTTTCCGACTATGGTGGTGTGGTGTGTCCTTATCGCAGATTTTCTTCATTTTTCATGTGGGCTTCAATTTTCATCTGGGAGCCTCAGAGAGGCCCTCTTTCTCTTGTTCACGGGGAGGGGAGGACACAGACACTGTTGTGTTGGCGCCTGCACAGCTGGGCTCTTCTGGAGTGCTGGACAGAAGCAGTGGGTCACCAGAGGGTCACAAGCTGCTGCAGGGCTCCTCTGCTGCCTAGAGCCTTGCAGGCTGCTGCTGGTCTGCTCTGGCATGCTGGGCCGAAGGCCAAGAGTAACTGCTCCTAAGGGTGGCTTTTGTGTCTGTTCTTCTAAGATCCCTTGATTCCTGAGAACAGTACTTTGATTGCTGCTCTTAGGTTTATTTCTCTTAGTGTTGTAGTTGAAAATGTGTACATTGTTCTCAGTAGATCTCAGAACTGCGTTAAGGAAAACATGGAAAGCTGAGCATTAGCGTTGGTGGCAGAAGGCCATGCTTGTATTTTGGGCTTTATCACAAAAACACTGAACATCTAAATTTATTTTTTCTTTTTAAATAATAGGTCATAAATAATCCTTTAAAAATTACTCAGTGTAGTTAAAAATTACATTGAAAGTCAAGTCACATGCCGTAGTCACTAAATTTTAATTTACTTATTTTAGTACATGTTTACAATTCATGCATTTACAGTCATCTTTGGGACACAGATTAGTTTTTTTTCCATTTACCACCTGCCCCCCATATTTCCCTATCACCTGTTTTCTACTTGTGGATATTATTTGCCTTAGCTCATGTGATGGTATATAGGGTTTACATTAATGGGGTTATTAGGGTGCTGTACACGGCAAGTCTTTATTCCTCTCATTCCCCCTTCTCCTCACCCCACACCTTGTTCCCTTGAACCACTTCCATACTGGACAAGAGCTGTCCCCTTGTCTCTTCTGTCCATCCTTATTCATTCTGTGTTCACTTTGCCTCACTCAGATGAGATACACCATATAGTATTCAAGCATATGTGTTTATTTCACTCCATATTATGCTTTCCAGGTGCATCTCTTTTCCTACACATATCTGTCATTCTTTATAGCTGAGTTGTATTCCATTATATATAGATATTTTCTTTATCCAATCACCTGTTGAGGCATATATGGGCTGCTTGCAGGATTTAACTGTTAAATATTGTGCTGCTTATAAACACTGGTACACAAATATCTCTGTAGGATGATGACTTAAGCTCTTGGGGAAGACACCTAGCAGGGGGACAGCTGGGTCCTATGGAATTTCTAACTTTAATTCTTTCGGAAATTTCCATACTGATTTTCATGGTAGTTGTACTAGTTTGCTTTCTCACCAACAGTGCAGGAAGGTTTCTTTTTCCTCCCAGCCGTGACAGCATTTGTTACTGATTTTCTAATGATCGCCATTCCTTCTGGAGTAAGATGGGATCTTAGCATTGTTTTAATTTGCATTTCTCTCATGGCCCTTGATGTTGAACACTTTTTGATACATTTGTTGACCACTTGGAAGTGTCTGTTCATTTCTCTAGCCCATTTCTTGACTGGGTCTTTAATTTTAGGTGGTTTAATGTTTAGCTAAAATTGTTTTAAGTTAGAAAATGTCATCTTTTGTGAGTATTGTCTAGTTTACACCTTTGTGGTTATTTTATTCATTACTGATATCGACAGGAATTCATTCTATGGTACATGATGCTGTTGCTTACGATAGGACACACATAAAATCCAGCCCTTCTAGTTACAGCCATGAAGCTATTCTCCTTAGTTCTTTTTTAAAAACTAATTTTGTACCATGTACTTCCAGCCATCTACCCTTTTTAGAAGCCATCTTCAAGTACACAGGAAATTAGTATTTCATGTTCTTAATCTCTTAGCTTGAAGCCATTTCTGGCTTCCTGGTGTGCAATGCAGCTTCCGTTTCCAGGATGTGATGCATCTCTTTTTATAAGATCTTTTAAAATAAAAATGTCACCATTTTTTAAAGACCATAGGGCATAGTGATTCTGAACTGACTTGCTTTTAAATCTGGACAAAAAAATAGAATACTCAGAGCACAATTAGAATCGGTAACTGAACCATGGAACTGAGGCTGGCTCTGCTTTCTGCGTGTCTCTAAGCAGGCTTTTCACAATTGCTCTCATTTTCATCCCTTCCTACTCCTTTCCCGTTCCAAGTCGCTTAGTTGTTACCTAAAGTTGATGTTGCCTAAAGTTTAAATCCTTTAACCCAAAATGTTGGTATGCACTGAAAAATTTTGGGTAGTAGTTTAAATTACTTCACAAGAATTCTTGGTACCCATTTAACTATAATAAAGCATGATGACTGCTTAATAAAAAGATGTGAAAAGTGTTTTAGAAGCCAGGTGTGGTGGTAATGTAGTCCTACCACTGAGGAGGCTGAGGCAGGAGGATTGCTGAGTTTGAGGCCAGCCTCAACCACATAATGAGACTCTGTCCCAAACACCAAAGAAGAAAAAAAGTGCTGTAGAATGAGAAGGGAGAGCTCTTCTTTGAGGAGGGAGTGGAAGGAGCGTTTCCCATAGGGAGTGACACTGGTGCTGGGGCTGCACGTTGAGAGGACTTTTCCGGTGGAGCGCAGTGAGACACGCCAGCAAGCCCAGCAAGCGGATGAATGGATGAAGGATTAGGTTACCACCCGAGGTACAGTCATGCATAAAGCTAAGGAGACACCCCTCACTTTGGTGGGGTTGGTATTCCCGGAGACAGACGGACCAGTGAGGGTGTTGAAAGAGAACTAGGTGGAGTCAAGGGGAAGGAAGGGGATGTCCCAGGTGAGCCGGGGATGGGTTTAAGGCTGCCCGGGTGCCTTCTGAGGAACTCTACTTCAGGGAGATCATGGAAATTGGGTCCTGCCTTGAAGAAATGTAAACTCTGGATTAAACCAGTCAGATAATGTCTTAGGAGATTGTTTGAGGAGTCACCACTAGGTGACCTGCATTTCCAAAGGAGATGTTGGAAAAGCTGGGCCTGAGTGTGGGGACCCCAGTGGCTGGATGATCAGGAGGGAAGGGGAGCCGGGCAGAGAGCCCAGACCCGTGAGTCCTGAGGGATAGCGTCCTGGGCAGGGCGAGAGCCAGCCCCGAATAGGAGTTTCTCTGGCATCAGTGTGGAAGCTCCTTTGGGGGAGGAAAGGGTAAATCAAATGCTTTGCACTAAGAAGGAAATGACGCGGCCTGGCCAGTGGTGAGGAAAGGGTGTGTTCTTGAGACATTTGAAGGTAGAATGGCTCGGGTAACTATATGCATAGACGGGGAAGCCCAACTCAGAAAACTCTTGATCTGTAATGTTCTGACCGCAGAAAATTGCACCTTCACAGGTGGAAAACTTGGCACTGAGCTGCCAGTGAGGGAGGGCCTCAGGGAGCAGAAGGAGGTGATGCTGAATTGAGGAGGCGGGAACAGGAAGGGAGAGGTGTTTAAGTGTCCCGCCTCTGTGCTTTGCTACATCTACAGTCTTTGTTAAGTGTTTGGGGGCAGGGTCTCACTAAATGGCTAAATTGCCCAGGCAGGGCCCAAATTTGTGATCTTCCTGACTCATCCTCCCATTGTTGGAAGGAACCACCACATCTAACTGATGAGCTATTTAAGTGAAAAACCACCTTGTTTTATTTTTAAAAAATCTAATACTCTTCTTGGTGGAATTTAGTCAACTAATAAAGAATAGATAAAAGTATATATAGAGAAAAGCTACAGAATATGAATAACCTAACTACAGTAGTTTGATATCATTACTTCTCAATTTTTCATAGCCTGATTACCAGTGAACTAGACTAGAACAGTAAGTGGAATATCACACTTGACATTTTGTATTTTAGTCTTGAAATACTGTCATTTGACCAACACTGTATTGTAAGAGCTCCGAAGAAACTTTTTCTTTAATAATTCGGTATGATTGTGCAGAGTGCTCAGTTAAGCTCTGAAAGCACTAAGGAAACTTCCAGCCCAAGGCCTCAGAGTTGGCCCTCACTTCGGTTTCCTCTAATCTTTGGTGAACCGGTCTCTGGAATTATGCTATGTGCAGGAAAAAGCAAGTGTGCGCTTTGGTTCTTTCGGGGTGGGAAGTGAGAACTCAGAGTGCTTTGCCAGCTGTGGGTTACACTTTGACGTTGACCAGCCACCCACCACAGGCTTGGACTCCATCGCACTTACTCATTTCCCTGGCTGTCCGCATTCCCCACACCTGGTTCATTCTTCTTCCTGCTTCCTTCCACATGTCGTCTCCTCACGATTACTGGTCCTATGAGTGGCCAGCTCTCTGTAGAGGTCCGTCCTGACCCTTCTGTTCCTGGCCCACACAGGACGCCCTGCCTGTAGTCTTGGGCGGGCCATGGGGGCCGTGCGTGGGCGAGTCCAGGGGTTCAGGAGCTGGTTGGCGCTCACCCTCCCTGTGGCAGTGTTGCTAGGCAGCGGCATCTTCACCTTCCTGTGGGCTCACTCTCTAATGAGGCACAGCCTCAGAAGGATCAGCGTCAGAGTGGTTGTTAAGGAAAGGGCAAGCAGACACCGAGGCTCTCAGACTTTTGGAATCTCCCAGTGATCTCTTCATTCCGCAAGTGACTGCTCACCACCCTCACCAGGAGCGGAACGCAGGAGATTGCCCCCATCTTGTACTCTGTGAACTAACCCTCATTTTTAAGGTCTCCAGCTTCTAGTATTTTATTATAGCAACAGAAATGGACTAATACAGGAATAATCTTGTTATGGGGGTCTGGGTCCTCAGAATCTGTGCTAGAAAAGCAAAAACTGTCACAGAATGCATTGTGTTGCCTGGACCAGTCCATCCTTTTTCTTCTTTACCTTTTGGAGCATTTTGATTCTGGCCCCAGATTCCAGAGTCTGTGCCAGCATCTCTTTTTTCTTGCTTTTTGGTGTTTATCAGATTTAAAATTTTTTTTTTTAGCACAAATTGGATTTTAGTGTCTTACTTATTAATTTCCCTTTCCTTCTCATTTTTAGCTTTATATTCCCTGCCTTAGCATCCTACCAATCAACAAGCTATCATGCTATCTTTAAAATAGAGCTACTTACAGAGTATCTTAACACAGGATTTGCCAGTGTTGTTCATTTCAGAAAAACTGAACCACAGGAGTGCAAAAATGTAAGTTGTGTTCCCTGTACGCATGCTAGAGCATCAGCATCCTGTGGGAGACAGTCGAAGTTGGCAAGGTGGGTCTGTGGCTCACACCAAGAGATTCTCGGTGTCACACTTGGCATGAACTACACGGAAAGGCTGTCTAATCATGTTGTTTAGTGGGTGGACTCTGAGGTAAATGCTAATATGTAACAAACAAGCTGCGTTTTAAAAGTGGTTCCTTTGATTTAGGAATTGTTCAGGAAGGGGAGGGAGGGGTTATACACACATTCTCAGGGAGCGCTTCCACTCGGAACTTTTCAAAGTTTGTGGCCCCTGTGGGCGGCACTTCTGTCTCCACATCTGCCCACCAGCAGGGCCGAGGCTCCATCTGTAGTCTCAGATTCTAGCAATGAGCTCCCTGTTTTGACGCTTATACTGTTAATTTTTTTCCTCTGGACAGGTGTGAACCCAGGGTCTTTGTTTTGAGACAGTATCTCATTAAATTCCCCAGACCAGGCTCAAACTTACAGTCCTGCCTCAGCCTCCCAGAGTACTGGGATTATAGGCATGGGTTACCTGGCTAGCTGTTGAATTTTTTGAGTAACATTTTGTATTTTTATTTTAACTTTAAAAGGATGCGAGTTTTCCTGTCTATTCCTCTTAAGGAAAGCAAGATTAAGTTGCACGTAATTTTTAAACTATTTTTAAATTGTCCACCTCATGAGACTGGTGTCCCTATTTTAACAAGATATATTTCTTCATCTCTGTAAGGAAGATAATAATATCTTCATGGTTGAATGATTTGCGGGTTTCCAAGCAAATTTCAAACCAGAATTCTTCCTAGAAAGATAAATTAAAAGGGGAACTATAGAAGAGCCAGCTCTGGAAGTGGGATAAGATTGTAGCAGACAGCATGTGTGCTTAATCTAATTTTAATTTTTTTAGAAGAACCCAACATTTTAAAAAACTGGCCTTTCTCAAATTCTGTGGCTTATGTGTCAGTTTTCCTTAATAACTTTTTAAATGTGCATATCACCATACTAAATATTTGTTAATGACTGTCTCATGCTTCCCACACATGTATTACATTATATGTTCAAAGTTACATATTTACTTTGCAAGGAAGAGACTTGTATTTCTATTTTATCTACACATAGTAAGAAATTGATATATATCTTTTATATAAAACACGGTGGATGTATTGCTTTGGTTTTCATTGTAAGCTTTACTGAACTATACTTTGCAATCTCTAATGGAGTACTTGTTTACTTTCACCATTTTATAATCTCCATGTCTTGTTTTATTTTACTGGTACATTTTAGATGTGGTAACACACGTCATAGAATTCATACTTGTATGTATGATACGTCTTGCTTTTTTCCCATTCCCCTTCCTTCCCTTCAATCCCCTCCCCTCTTTATCTACAAAAGCTTATTTCCTTTTTTCCTGTCCCTTCTTCACTTTTCCCCTCTCCCTTTCCTTCATTGTTTTGTTTTTCGATAAAAGGAATGTATATGCCACATGGTAGCTTAATTTCTGTGAATTCATCTTCTCTTCTGGACATTTGTGGTATCGTTTAAATCTTAAATTTATGCTTGAAGTCTTGGTTCTTCAAAATTCTGTTTCATAGATATTAATGCTTTTCTTGATGTTGGCAAATAATTACTTGCAAATTTATCTGAAAACGATTTGAGTGTCTTTGTGGAAAAGCATTAGGGTATTATTCATCTTAAATACATTCTTTTTCCCCCCCTAATAATTCAAGAACAATGGGTGAAATAGGCAGACAGGCAGGATCCTGGGTTGTGACTAGTTGGCATATACACAGATCTTTCACATGAGACTTAAGGAAGGGTAACATGGAATTAGAAATGTAATCTACAAGACAGTGAAAAAGTCTTTTAAGCACATTCTTGTCAGTATTGCATGATGCCCTGTCTGCAGCTGTAATTGTCTAGTGTCTCTGTCAGAGGATGCAAAGCTGTGTTCATTAATGAGGCTGGCAGGAATCTGAGACTTTGTGTTCATTTCTTATGACAGGAGGGCCAGCCTTTTGAAAAGAGGTAGACATTAACGTTTCCCCAGAATTGCATTTCCCTTCATTTGAGGTTATCTGCTAATTCCAGCATTTTACTGTGTTTGACAAATAGGCCAAATATACATTTTATTTATTTGGAAGTCAGGGAGGGCAATGAAACTTCACAAATTTCAACTGGCATTGCGGTTTGCTGATACGAATGGCATTTGCACCACTCCAAAAAGCTTACATGAAACAGAATTGGAAAGCAAGATGTATTTACAAAAGATAGGATGATGTTCCTAATAGGTATTCAGAGTACATTATCCACTCTCAGGTTCTGCTGAGCTCTCCTAGAAATAACTTTATTTTTGGAAGGATAAATCTGATTGAAGCTGCAAGTGTCCCCTCTGCACAGATATTCATCCAAAGGATTTGTTAAACTCTCCCGACGGGCACACAGTGGTACTTTTTGCTGGATCTACAGAAACAAGTAATGTAGAAAATAAAAATCTCAATAGTATACTTGATTGCTTCATGCACCAACCATTGGATTGCTAGATTTACATCTACAACTGGGAGAGATGTTGCAATATGATACTGCGACAGTAAGTGTCACAGTCATAATACAGGGGTCTGTTTTCATCTTGTCAGGGTAAAGTTAGTAAAATTCACAAATGGTAGGTCAGAGGCTGGCCTACTGTCCCTTGTCATCTGTAGTTTAATGCTGACCTAGACAGCGACTCCGCAGTGTCACAGTTACCACAGAGTCCAATGTACAGAAGTACAACATGCGCATGATTGTGTTTCCTCACTGGGATAAAGATTATGAAAAGGCCGACACTGGGAGCTGCTGTGGGTCAGAAGAAACTTAATTTCTATTTTTTTTCTCTTTTCCTCATTCATTTTAGATTCTGGATTTAGTAAAGGGGACACATTACCAGGTAGCCTGTCAGAAGTACTTCGAGATGATCCATAATGTGAGTACATTTTGCTAATCTTTATGGCCTAATTCTTTGTCACTTGTGTTATTCTGAGTTTCATTCAAGGTTTTTAGTGATAGTATTAGAAACACTAGCTTTTTCCAGCACAAAAGAATATATTACGTCTCATTAGGAATTTACAAAATCTATAAAGGGCCAGAGAACTAAGCATGGATGCTGTAAAACCAAGGACCTTGTAACTGGGAGAAGCAACGTCATGAGATTAACCTTACGTTAGTGCAAGTGATGCCCACTGCTCTCTGTAGGGACAAGACCATAGTCTGGGAAACACTTTGTAAAGAGCCAGGTTGTAGAACTTTAGGTTTATAATCTGTGTGGTCTCTGTCAGTTACTCACTTGTGCTGCTGTAGTGCAAAAGCAGCCATAGAGAGTGTGTATTATAAATGAATATGTATGGCTGAGGACAAGTAAAGCTCGGTCTATAAAAATAGGCAGTGGGCCAAATCTGAGCCATCATCCTGAGCCTGCCAACCCTGGACTTTTTCAGAGCTACCCAGGAGAACCAAAGGCTTTTTTCCATCTTCCATGCAGAGAATCGGATCCTTCTGCTTGCGGCTGCCCTGTCCTGTTGGTCTAGTCTACTTCCTAAGCCACACTCACCCTCGTGGCAGCACAGCACATGGGAGGGAGTCAGAGAGCTTGATTGGTTTCTATCCGGTCCGCCGCCTCAGGACAGAGGGCCTGCTGGGTAATTGGATGAGTGCTGAGTGACTCAGTGTGTCACAGGGTTCAAAGGTGCAAAGCCAGGGCCCAGAGTTGGAGACCTAGTGAGAGCGAGGGTGTGGAAGGAACTACAGCGCCCTAATTCGTGTGCTGTTATGGGCATTCACATGGACAAACCCAGGGCTTTGTGCAAGCAAACAACACATCTGCAAGGGAGATTCCGCCCACGGGCCCAGTTCACAACCCTTCATCCCAAGCAGGAACCCACGTCCAAGGACAGACTTCAGGTCCATTATCTCCTAAAACATGCCTCCGAGTACACGGACATTTTTATGGAATCTACGGCATTATCTGGTCTCATAGGGATCTATAGTCCCCCCAGTTCCTCACCAGCTAGCAGGCTTTTAAAAAAGTCATGCTAAGTTTTAAATTTTCTGTTAAGTTGTCACAAAGCAAATTTCCTATTTTGGGTTTATAGAATTTCTTGCTTGATAAAGAGTTCATAGGAAAAACATCTTCTATAAAATTGCCAATAATAATTAAAATGGTGGTAATATCAGTAGAACCCCTCAATGCATGCCAGCCACAGCACTAAGTCCTTTGAGCGCATTAGTGCTCTTATCTAACTGTGGCTCGGTATTATTTATATCCCTGCTTATTAGTAAAAGCCGGAGAAGCCACCATGCATGATCGTGCTGATTGGGAAAGGGCTTGGGTCTAAACCAGGCTGAGTCATGTGTAGCTGTGAGCCTGACCAGGACTGTACTCTTCCGTGAAATCTGCTTCTGTGTTTATAATGAGTGCGGAGGCCATGCGCGCTTTTCTATCTAGAGTCAGAGAACGGCAAGTGTGGGTGAACTGCAGGCCATCAGATTCAGCCTTCGTGTTTATGTACAAAGAGGTGGGGCTTCAGCGACTCTGCATGACTTGTCCAACTACCCCAAAGCCTTGGGAGACTTGGGACTGGAGCCTGGCCACTGTGGGACTGGTCTCTGCCCTACACCCTGCGTGAGAAAGTGCTATTTTTATTTTAAAATGTATTTTTACAAAATTTAAAAGATTAGACATCAAAAACCACTACTGCAAACAATAACAAAACTCTGGTTTCTTCAGAAAAGGAATTGTAAGACACACTGTGTATTTGGCAGCCCCGGTTTGGTAGGACTTTTGCTTCCTCAGAGACTGCGTCTCCTATTTTGCTTGCTCAGCTTGAGAGCTTTAATTTCTTTCATGTTCTCAACTGTTTGTAAGTCCTTTTAATTAAGAGGTCTCAGGACTCTCAGAATTCAGGTCTACTATCTAATCTCCTCTTTAAAAAAATGCAAAAATTAGACTTAAATTTTGAGTTTGTGACATAAGCACTAAAAATAGGGGAGTATTTATTTTAATTCTGAAAATTTGTCTTGGAGTCTTTCTTCTATTGATTATTCCCCTGAAAATATTGCTACTATAGCTAATTTTTAAGACTCACCTTAGACTCATAAAGACACTTATCTGAATCCTCTCACATACAGAAGTAGTCAGCTTAAACCTCACATAAATCAATGAAATAAAAAGGCTGTTTGTATTCACTAGGTCTCCCAGTATAGAGTTTTAGATGTGAATGTCTCCTTCCATTTATATTTTTTCTAATTTAAAAACAGTATCTTTTTATTATCAGGTTTCTGCCATCCTACCACCCCCCACTGTAATAAAACCCTAGGCTTATTTTCTTGAGGCCTCTGTGATCAAATTCACTTAGATGAAAGTTTTGAAAATGAACCAGTTAATTGATACCATTTGCAAGAGCACTATGATAGTTCCATATGGCTGTTTTTGTAATACCAGCTGCCTCATTATAAGCTGTCATTGCAAAGCCTCTTGATTAAAACCCAAATATCCCATAGGTAAAACAGTATTGCCTCCATTCCTTCAAAATCTACATTTGCTCTGGCAGAAATATGAGACCCTTGTTTATGTGAAGGTCATTGTGTACAGAATGTGTTGATTCTGACAAGTGTTTGAGAGGGATTCATTTAGGAGATGTCAGAAGCTAGCCTGCTTGAGGCCTGCTTGCCTCAGTAGTTTTCCTGAGCAGCATTTAAATAATTCTGTAGTACTTCCCTGTTGTTTCACATGTGCACGAAAACACTAGGTCTTGAGTAGACTGATTTCTGAACTTTAATTGAAAATATTTTCTTCAGAAATAAATCTCTTTGGACATTGACCAATTCTGAACAGTATTTTCCAAATAGCTGAGCATAATTTTTTCCCTGTCATGTACATCTTTACAGAAATCTTGTTAAAACCTGTTGCATATCTTAAGTAGGATACGTGAAATACATGTAAGCCCTTTTTATATTAACTTGGGTCATCATAATAGATACCTCCTAGCATTCTGGGCCAGAAGCCACTGTCACCTCTCTCTTGGAACACTGGAATAGCTCCCTGCTTATCTCAGAGTCCCCATGTTCCCATTCCAACTTTTCCTTCTCCACCCCGCTATAGTGATGTTTTTGAGGTAGTAGGGACTGAACTGAAAGCCTCATACATGCTAGACCAGCAGTTTACCAATGAGCTACACTCCTAGCCCTGGAAGAATCTCTAAAATAAAGAAGTTTGATCATTTTAGCACACTTCTTTTAAAAACCTTCCCTGGCTTCCCAGTTCTTTGAAGATGAAATCTGGTTATGGTGTGCCCTGCACAGCTTCCCCCGATCCATTGCACAGACCTTGTCTTAGATGCTTTGCAGCCCCTGGGATCTTCCACCTTCATATGTACCGAGTTTGAGTTGTGAATGTCCCCCAGAGGCTGTGCACTGGAAGCTTGGCCCAGCCTGTGCTACTGCTGGGAGATGGTAGCATCTTTAGATAGAGCCTCGCAGAGGGAACCTAGGTCCTTGGTGGCATGCCTGGAAGGGAATGCTAGGGATCTAGGTGTCTGTCTCCCCAGTTCTTCTTGGGAGCAGCTCTGCTGGCCACACCCTTGCACTGTGACAGACTGCCTCACTCAGTAAGAGCAGCAGAACCAACTGACCATGGAACCTGTGAACCAGAGAGTTCCTTTCCTCCCTTTAAGTTGTCTGTCGGGTGTTTTGCCACAGTGATGCAAAATCTGACTAACAAAAGGTGGCAGAATGTAGAAAACATGAATCATTAACCGTAAAGAAAAATCACCAGTAGCAACCAAGCAAGGAAAGGGACAAGGCTCAGAAGAATCACAAAAGGGCTGGAGATTTAGCTCAGTGGTGCCACCACCTGCCTCAAAAGTGCAAGGTCCCAAGTTCGATCCCTGGTACCAAACAACAAAAAAGCAGAATCATGAGACCAAATCCTGAAGATGCTCACCCAGTACACATGTCCGAGTCTATAAGCCTGCAGGTAGAATGTTCCTGTTTGTTTTTCTAAGGGGAAAAAAAATGAAAGAACAAAATTGAATGCCAATCACATATACTTCCTTCAGAAATAAAGTGGGAGAAAGAAATCCCCAAAAGACAAATCCAGTCTAGAAGAAAATGCAGTTCACTAAAAAGAAGGGAACTGTAATTTCATCATGTTACAAAGCTACTCGATAGACCACACCAAGCTTACCATAATTAACTAGGAAGGGCAAGGGCTTACCCACAAAGAAACCTGGGATATAATATCGTACCTCAGCCGTGGGCGAAGCCTTCACACCAAGGCCCTGGAACCGCTTTAAATGTTTCACGAAAATACAAAGCAGAGTAGGGATTCATGAGAATAAGTGCACTCTTCAAATATATTTCAAAGGTAAGATGTTTGAATGTCTTCACCTGCTTATCTTTTGCTATAAAAGCAAGGCCTGTTGAATATATTTTTGTTACTGAAATTCAATTTCATCTTGCTTTCATATCCATAATATTCTATCAACAGTTTAGGTTTCCTTAAAGTGAGAAGGAAACAGTGATATGCGTAAAACAAGATCTTTCTTCTTATCCTTCTGGGAGTTCGACTTTATGTGTCTTGCCTTCCTTGACTCTTTCTAGAAATGTAATTTACATTTCTTAGAACCAACAACTTTTAACCTTCATATTCTTTTGGTTTTCTCCATAGCATCTCTGTGACTTGGAACTATTTTCTGTATTTCATAGAAATACAGATCAAAATGTTAGGCAGTTAACTTTTCATGAAACTATGCAAATGCAGCAGTGTGTTGGATCTCTCATTTTAATGGACTGGATGAAATAAATATAATAAATTCACAAATTCCTTAAAATTATAAAAATTATAGATGTATCATAAAACATTCAGGAAATATTTGGAAGTAGCAAAGTTGTAAGAAAGGACAGCAGTGATCTGGGCAATCTTAGTGTTCTGAACAATAAATCTTAAATCAGTCTGTGAAAGCCACTGTAAAATTTTGGCCAGCATTCCAACATCTCACTAAAGAGAATCAGTGAAACCGTGGTGTTCATAAATAACCATAAAGTGCCCATTTCTGTCTGCGGTCCACCCATCAGGCGAGTTCACGGTGAACTGTACGTCCCTTTCCCATCCATCCCAGTGCACTGTAAGGTCGTGCACGGCTCTAACCGCACCCCTGCTTCTGAGGGCAGTGGCGCCCCAGAGACTTCATCTACGTGGCGTAGCCTGGTTTCCCTGGCCCTCTCAGGCCTAGCTCCTGCCCGTCTTTCCCACCCGGGCTCTTGTTGTCTCACGGCCCCTCTGCCCCAGGCCATGTGAACACTGTACATGCCCTTTGCCTTGCTCTTGTCGTCCCAGCACTTGTCCCTCAGTTTCATTGACCCAGGGGTTTCGTTCTGTTTTCCTAATGTACCTCAACAGCATGTCCTCAGATGTCTCCCTTGCTTTCCCTCGTCAGTTTTTCGGTGCTGCAGACTGTAATAGACTTTTACCTGTGACCTCTTCTACTTCTCCATTTTTAAAAGATTTTTAAGTAGATGACTTACGAGGCTAAGAACTTCTTTAGAGTTTGTCGAATGTATTCTTCATAAAACTGCTTCTTCATAAGTGGGTCTTATCCATAGTAGTTCTTCAGTTAATATGTGAAATGCATGATTGGTATACACTGGCTAGTTCAGGGCTCAATTTACCAGATACTTTTTAGATACCTGTGTGCCAGTCAATTCAAAATAAAGAAATATAAAGATTGGTAAATGCAAGGTAGATGAGCAAAAGAAATAGAATGGTTGTATAGTCTCCAAAAAATATCAACCACCTAAAGGACACCAAAGTAACCCAGTTAAGAAAAATGGTGTTCTGTTATCAACTCCACCTGCAGAGTGTGAGAAGGCAGGGGTTTGAGTCGGGTGGGGTGTCGCACGAGATCAGCTCAGCCTAACCCGTGCGTTGAACGTGAAGGGAGCAACTTAAAAGATCACATTTCAGAGAAAGTTCCATGACTCGTCTTGTTCTTGTGCTGCACCTCTGTAAAAGTCAGTAAGATTCAGGATTTTCAAGTTTTAAGGAAAATGTACAATATAGGAGTACAACATGCTTGGCTTTGGCACAAGAACAGGACAACACAGTTACTGGTTATGAGTATGGACTCTGCTAGTCCTGTCTCCAGCCTTGCTAGTTCGTGATCCTGGACAAGGTACCAGGCACTTCCCTTTCCCAGACCCCTCTTCTGAAAAGCTGGGGAAATACTGGTACCTACCTCCATAGGGCTCTAGTGGGAATCAACGGCACATAGGTTTATAGGCAGGCACATTTGTGTTTATGCCACTTAACACAGTGTTTGACACTGAGTATCCAGTGCTTAGTATTTGTATTAAGAAATATACTTTGGTTTACCTCTAGTAAATTCTAGAATCAAAATGTGGAACTAGTACTTGTTGCTTCTTCTAAAACAGAAAGTACTAATTCTCTCTGGACATTCTCATTAGGTATTGAAGGCACAGAGTAATGAGTTATAATGGTGTTCAAAATTAAAGATTAGTGACAGTATTTGGGAAAAGGAGCATAAAACTATTAACATTTTCCCACTAAGCCACAGTGAAATTTGTAAAAAAAGTTTCTCTAAAAAGGAATGCCAAAGGTTAGAATGAAGAAGTTACAATAAATTAGATTGCTTTATGCAAAATGAGTTTGTAATATACAAAATGAGATTACGTATGCCAGACTTGCAAATAAGCTCTGACTTATTAGGGATCTGTATCAAAATGATCAAGAGCCATTTTGAGATCATTTATTTTTAAATTATTTATTGGTCTACAGTATGCTAAGCCTTTCCTTGGAGCTGGAGGTAGACAAGTTAAGGAACTATGCAATTCGTATTCTGTCAGTGACTCTCGTTGTGGAATGCACAACACCCAGACTTTCTTTGTTCGGTGGTGCTGGGGCTCGCACCCAGAGCCTCCGACTCAGTAGGCAGGTGCTCCACCGCTGCACCACACCTCCAGCCCTGACAGCACATTGACTTTGAGATGGCCATCAACAAGAGCCGGTAGCAGTTTCGACACTGTCCGGATGGGGCGTGTGGTCGGCTGGGAAGGTGAGGGAGAGGTGTCCCGCACGCCGCACAGCAGGGGTGGTCACTGTGAGCACATGTGGGGTTTGGATCGGGAACTAGCACTGGGCAGGGAGGAGGAACAGTGTGCACAGCTTGGGACTGGATGTAGAAATGTGGCCGTTAATGTTTGGGGAGTACTTGAAGCTGCGCCTGATGTGGAGGGTAAGCAGTGGATTACTGTCACGACGGAGGGTAGCTGGTGTCCGTGTGGCAGACAGTAAGTTCTGTGTGAGGGCAGGGGCAGTGTTGGTGTCCTTCTGGTTACACCTCTGTGATATGTTGATGTGATACAAATTCATTTCCCTGTACAGGTGGATGATTGTGGCTTTTCTTTGAATCATCCCAATCAGTTCTTTGATGAGAGCCAGCGGATCCTAAATGGTGGAAAAGACATCAAAAAGGAATCTGTCCTACCAGAAACTCAAGCCAAACCAGGTGTCCAGAAAACCAAGGATACGTCATGTGCTCTGTCCTCTCTGAACTCCTCCCTGGAAGCGGACATGGAGGGCCTGGAAGACTATTTCAGCCAGTGAAGCTCGGCAGCCTAGGGCCTTTCTCCCCACTGGCCATCATTTCCTAGTTTTAAAATTTTGCCTCTTTTCTCTTTTTGATTTAATTTCTCCCCCTGCCCTAACTCAAGTCATATTTTAGGAATGGTGAAGTACCCAGTACAGCTAAAAATAACTTTTAGCTCTTACTCTGTAACTTTGACCCCCTCTTTTTTCTGGACCATTTTTGCTAATAAATGCAAAAATGTATATTTTTATGTCTCAGTGTAATTGAGAGTCGTACAACAGATTAAACGTTACCTAAGAATTTAAAGTAGTATTTAGGATGTCTAATACCACTGTCAACTTCACTGAAGATCTGACACTTTTGTTTTCAGTTGGCTTATCTGTGGTTATTCTCCATTGGCAAGGAGAATTTTGGACCATTAGATGGTAGCAAACTCTACTGAAATGAATTGTGACTTGAGAATAAAGGGAAATTTGCATAGCCGGTTGTATTTATTAAGGCATGGGAGTATTCTGTTCATACACTCCTTGTGTACACTGTTTCCTCTCACTCTGGAGGCGGGTTCGTGAAGATTGGACAGGTCCTAAGCTCGTCTCTCTAACGTGTTTTCTCCCAGCTTGGACTTTCATGCCTTACAGTCGCAGAGAGGCTGGGCAGATTTGCTGAGTTCAGTCATGGCATTCTGGTGTTAACCCTACGCCCATCTCCTTGCCAGCCATGAGAGGTCAGATGTGCAGGCAGGCCCGGCAGTGTGCCCTCCCTGACTCACCCAGAGAAGTAACTCTTCCTTGCCTCTTACTTCGGGTATGTGAAAAATTTTAGTCCTCCTTTCGGGTACAACGAGGTCATTTTTCTTAATTCTCTTGAGTTTGGTACCCGGTTAAAAAGTGGGCATGGTAGTCAGAAAACTGAACCGTTAAGAACTCCACGTTGTTTAATTTTGTGATAATATGAAGTCAGGATGAAAGGGACCAAGTCACCAGAACCTACAAGTATCAGCTAATCTAGTTTTTATTTTACGCTCTGAGTCAAAGATTTCTTGGGCTATTTAGTAACATAATTAAGTGACATGCTATCGGAAATACTGTTTATATGACTTATTACCTGGTTGAGAAAATAGCTTTATCCCACACAGATTACCTGTACAGATCTCACTTCTGAAAGCACCTGCTCCTCTTTCATCATCTATAGCTCTCCAGAGGGATCTGACAGTGCCTACCAGGTAATCCAGGAGCTGCACAACCTCAAGTGTTCTTTTAGTAATATGAACAAGGGCTACATGGAGCTGGGTTTTGTTTTTTAACCACAGAATTAAGTTAGCTTGAGAACACTGAGCAGAGAAATGTAGGTCTTTGTTGTATAAAAAGAAGGAAATTATTAGAGCAGGCTTACCACTATAGTTCAGTGAGAAGTCTTGAGACAGGACATTTCCTAGCTGGCAGTGTGCACAGCTGCGGTTTTCTGCTACCTCGTTTTCTCCTTTTATGAAGCCTGGGCTCCACTACCTGGAAGAACAGAACCGCTAACCGCATGGTAGTGTGTCATAGCAGACTATGTATTTTATACCAGCAGCCCTAAGAAATTGTGTCAACATGCTAGAATGTTTTATGTGTCTAGTCAAGCTTCAGAATTATACTCATTTAAATATTAGTTGTATTTACAAGTTTGATTTCTCAGTTATAAGGTTTGATCTGTCATATACAGAAGAGTACATGAACATTTGGTGAAATCTGCAGATTACAGGATAAGGGCTAGAGGCTTGTACAAAAAGATAGAAATTAATGCTTGTCTGGTGCTTTTTGCAGTTAGAAAAGGCAATTTATTTTTCATGCTTCACAGTCTTGACAATTTTGGTTTTCTTTGAAAGACCTATTTGAATCGAATGATCTAGAAAGAACCCAAAAGAAAAATCAAAAGCTAACATAATAGCAGTCCATGAAAAAGAATATGGAGTGTTCCAGATCTGTTAAGTTCTAGTCCTTTATTACTTCAGGGAAAAGAGGCTGTGTGCTAATCAAGGACAAAGAGAAGCAGCAGAAGGGAAAGCGTGGGTTGGAAATCTGTAGCTGGTTGAAGCAGTGGCATTTTAGTGAAGATTCTGTCATTATCCCTTCATGGTTTTCCATATTTTCAGTCTGGCCATACAGTACAAAATTCTTTAATTGCCATGTGCATAACAGAACACTAGGAAGTTTAAATCACCTTTTAGGACTTCTTATAGAGTCATAAAGTGAACAGCTACGGATTTTGAATGAGCTGGGAACAGAAGAAAGCACTGGAAACATCTTTAATTCGTATAGAATGATGATAGACGGGGATTTTTAAGGCATGCAGGGTGTTTTGCTTATTACACTTTGCTCTAACTTGATACTCGGATCTTTGCAAACAAACTTCAGTAATTCTTTTCAAAGAAGAAAAGAAAACTGAGATTTAAGCTTGAAAAGCAAAATTAGACAACTCTAAAGTTCTTTCTTGGTTAGAGTCTACTGTTTGCAGATTTAATCAACGGCTTCCAAAGGCATCAGCTTGGCATTAAATTTAAGTGCCCATTAAAGTGAGAGTCTGACAGCAGTTCTGCATGTGAAGCTCAGTCTGAGGACATCTTTACAGATGGAAGGAAAAAATGTCGAGAAGCCTCAAACCACAGTGGTAATTAGACCCATTTGTTTGTTGGCTTCTTTGTGAGTGGCGTGGAGGGAGTGGTAGAAAAGGCTGACAGGCTGGGACCGGAAGGCAGTCGTCCTGCTGCCCCTGGGGAAAGTGGACGAGCGCACGGCCCGGGGCTGCAGAGAGCATTACTCAGCCCCTGACAAGCAGGGATGGGGAAATCGTTTCAGGACCAGCACTGTGCTTAGCTTGCTTCCTTTTTAACACTCTGAGCTGCAGTGTGTGGGGCTGCGTCGTGAGCAGGGTGCTGGTTCACTTGCTCGCCCTTGGAAAGCATTACTGGGGAGTTGGACTGCCCGTGGACACTGCTGGCCCCAAGAGTTAGTGTCTCACCAGGGTGTTGTGGTCACGTTCGGGTAATTACTTATTTACCCAAAGCATCTGGCTGTCTTTTCAAAATCAAGTTCCTTTGTACGGGCTTTGCCCTGGTCTAAGGCTTCTCACAGAAATTGGCATCGTAGGCAGTTAGCTTTGTGACTCTGAAAATCTAATCTTCCTGCGTCATCTGACCCTCCTGCCAGCAGGTATCCTCTTTCCGGTCACTGCGTTTGCTTCCTACTCTGTAAGCTCTGTCTACTGCCTCGTGACATTTGATTCTCTCCAAGCACTGTTGCTGTAGAACCTTATCAAAGGCCGAGACTATGTCTCTGCATAAAGCTCCCGTCTTTCCCCAAGCCTGGCTGCAGTGTTTGAAAACCGACGCCGCTACCATATGGATGCATCATGGGCTTTTCCACTCAGCCCTGCACTGCTAGGTATTCATTCACCATAATGCAACTATAAGGCTCTATAAGATTTCGTTGTATTTTGCCCTGAGAGGATAGAAAATATAAGTTCAACAAGTAATGCTTTTACGATTCTTTGTAATGAGAAAACTGACCATCTCAAGCAGATTCTCTAACCACCGCCCTCTTCAGTGTATTTAAATTTTAACATCTGCTTGGGTCATACAAGATACCAAAATTAATACTGGCTCTAGAGGCCATAGTGATACACACTTCTATCTTCCCCTTCATTAAATCAAATTGTCACTTAAGAACTCTCTCTTGCCTTTAGCTCTCCCTGTTCCATGCAGTTCCTGCCTAGTCCTCTTCTCCCTCCCCCGACTCCCAAGTGAGCTCACAGGCCTGTGGCCTGGCACCTGTGCACATGCGAACAGTCCTCAGTTCTGTCTCCCTCGCTGATGTTTCTCCTTTGAGCACGAACCCATCCAGCCAGCCACCCCCTGGGGTCATCAGTAGGATGTCCAGAATCAAGCCTGACCTCTTCTCGTCTCCCCAGTGTCTTTCTTTCTTGTCACTGGAGAAACCCTGAAGTTCCCTTGGACCTGTCTCACCATCACCACACATCCAGGTTCAGCCGATTCTGTTTTAACGTCAGTATGTCTAAAAGTGGCCCTCAAATGGGGCTAGTTTTGCCCCACAGGGGACACTGGCAATGTCTGGAGACATTTTGGGTTGTCACAGCTGGAGAGGGACAAAGGCCAAAAAACTGCTTAATCCTGTGGGACAACTCCACACAAATGTCTGGCGAGGCTGAGACCGAATCCCTGTTCTGAGCATTTTCCTCCTCCCTTCTCTATGGTACTGCATTTGATTGTCTTATCACCGATAGTCACAGCTTTTAATTTGCTAACCTAGTCTCCGTTTGTCTTCTGCAGACCCCACCCCACACCGTTCCTCAAATATGACCGAAGTACTGTACTTTTTCCACCTAAATGTTTGGATTCACATTATTCTCTGTGCAGGGGAGTCCAGGGCCTGTTGTTCTGGGTACGTGGCCCTCCATAACAGACTCTTGCCTACCTCTGCAGCTCTGTCTCTTGCCATTCATCTCACTGTATAGCCCAGTGCTGCGATTTAGCCATTCCAAAAGAGATCCAGCTTTGTGAGAGCCACCAGCTCTTTCTGTCTCTCTCTGTTGCCCTGTTACTCCGGCTATAAACACTTCGTCTTGCTCCATGCTTTCTGCCTTCTCTGACAGCCCCAGTATGGGCTCATTGTCCCTTCTAGGACATCTAACATATGTTATAGACATTATCTTACTTATAAAATCAGTACTTCTCATACATAAAATCTCTATTAGGTTCCTCTTCATTGGACTGTAAAATCCTAGAAGAGCTGCATTTATCATTTTTATATTAAAACCTCTAATAATTAACATATCTTTGTAGCATGGTACACTCAGTAAACATATGTAAAGGAAAGGAATGGTTAATTGCTTATTATCACAAAAGATTTTCACATTCAGTGTTTCCAAAACCTGCGAGGAAGTAAGACCGAGATGCCTGGCAGATGAGAAAAGCATACTTCTCGGTGTGTCTGGGTGGATCATGGGGTGCCCTTTCTAGCCCACTCTGGAAGTGAGCAGCTCCGCTCTGCTGTCCCCTTTTGCAGTGCTGTTCCTGCCTTGGAGCCACCAGCCGTGGACTGACTGTCTGAAACCCTTTCTCCTTTAAGGTGTGTATGTCAGGGGTTTTATCCCAGCAACACAAAAACGACCGATAAATGTGGTGATATTCCTCAGCTTGCTCATGCTCCATTTGCTGCACTCGTGAAGAGGAAATGTTATTTACAGCATTATGCTATTAGGTGGTGTTACATCTACAGTACTCAGAACACTGTCTGGCACACGGAAGTATTGAATAAATGTTAGGTGTTGCTACTGGTGATAAATCTCTCCAACAGTGATATATCTGGGCCCTCCCTGTTGGAGGGCAAACATTCCGAAGGCCCGTTGTCTGGGATGATTCTCATATGCACTACACTGTGGTAGGTAGGGGGAAAGCCGACAAACAAATGTTAGCAAAAAGGACTGATGTCAGTGAATCCACTCTAAACTGTCTCACCTTTGACACTGTCCAGGCAGAGTAGGTGAAGAACTGCACTCTATGAAACCGGAGGCTTTCCTGTGTGTGCCTCCACTGTGTGGAGTTCCTGAAATGGTGTCACAGTACTGTTTGTCCTTCACAGGGAAGAACCGAGGTACCCTGAGCTTTTGCATGTAGAAAGCAAGTTAAACCTCTGATTGACCAGTTGATTTGCATATGATTCCCAGTGACAGCATTGATTATGTAGGACCTTGTTTCCATGGACCTGAACAGTGCTTTTAAGTGGGGCAAATCAGATGATGTGCTGGCCCTTCTGGTAGTAAGAATAGTGATTATCTTCAGTTTTCCCTGAAGGACAATGAGATGCAGAGAGTTTAAGTTCCCTGACCTACCTCATAGACTGGCCAAGCCAGGCACTGTGATGCCCTGGCCTGTGCACTTTTCTTCTCCATCCCTGGTTTCCCCGCTGTGGCCTGAGGATTAGCCTGCTCTGTCAAGAAGCTCAAACTGCAGGCCTCCACAGACCAATTTTGTTCTCTGGTCTGTGGCCAGTTAATTCACCTTCTTGGTTCAGTTTCTTCACCTCTAAATTGGGATATTGCCTACTGCAGCGAATTAGTGTGAGATTAATTGAAATAGCAAGTAGTGCCTAATAACTGATAGCTGCTATTATAGAAGAATTCTACGAAGGCCTTATCCAAATAAAGTTTGGAAACTAGAAAAAATATATTATTTTGTATATTAAAGGCAAGTACATTAAAGATAGGTTTTAGTTTTACCCTAGAATAAAAATTTCAGGATCCTTAGTCCTTTGGATAAAAAGCAAAAGAGCTAACAAACTATAGACTAAGAATTTAAAAAGTTTCTCTTACCAGACTCCCTAAACTGTGGCTTCCTTAGTGTCATGGAAGAATCTAGAAAGTGCAGAGCTAGAACTGCCAAAGGCATGGGAAACTGTGCTTTGTGTTGTCCACTGTTTCCCAATGCTTGCAGCTAATATCCTCTATTGCCTCAGTCAGAGGAGTGCAACAGCACAACCTTGCCATCCGATGCCCCTTGCACAACCCAGCAACCAGTGAGCTGGGTGATTAGTCATAGCGACAAAGAGAGAAGCCTTAGGGTTCCCCTTGTGCTGTGTCACCCATCCCTCTCTGCTGTCATGGTGGATGCCCCCTGTCAGTTCTGCTAAACGCCGAGGAGTCTGGGGCGTACCTGGCCTCTTGGCACTAAGCATAGCTCTTCTTTCCATATGCTTCTTCCTCAGCTGGATCTGCACATCGAGAGACAGCATCAGGGCTGTTGATACCTAGACTTCAGGTGTAAAATGCTTCAAAGGCAGGGGAAATACAGGATGCTTGGGGTGACCTTATCTTACTGAGGAGAACCAGCCTATTTCTGAAGGTGTTGACAATTGCCGAGGACAGCAAAGTTGATGAGAATGATTATCTACAGCTTTCTTCTCACACGAGAGACTGAGCCCACCCCACACCCATTCATGTAGTCTCCCTTTCAGACCTAACAGCAGGCACTTCAGAAGCATGTTCATTCAATCTCTAAACCAATACAGCATTTTAAGCTTGTGGGCCCTACGGTCTCTTGCAACTATTCACCTCTGTCCTTGTAGTGAAAAACAAGCATGCATAGCACAACTAGAGGAATGTGCCTAGATCTGTCTTAAAATGGGTCAGATTTGGCTTCTCCAGGCAATAGGTTGTTGACTCCTGTCCTAGTAGCAAGATCAAACTCTTTGAAGGATACAAATGACCAGCTATCCCTTTTTTTGGTACCGGTGATTGAACTCTGGTCCTTGTGCTTATGAAGCAGGCGGCGGAACCACTGAGCTAAATTCCTGGCCCCAACCCAGCTAGCTTTTTAAACTCTGGTTTCCAAACCTCAGTTGTTGAACATCCAGGAGGTCATTATCATATCTAGATATCAAGACCTGGATTAGGGAACTATTATTTCCTTACCAATCATGGTTGTCTTAGAAGTTGAATTGTCCCAGACTGTTGACATGAACTTTATAAAACTTCAGATTAAGGGGAACAACATTTTAGCATAACAATGACAAGTGAATTAGTATGAATTAGCACCAATACTGGAACACAAGTCAAGGATAGTCAGATATTTGAGCCTAAAAGTTTATCACATAAGCTTTAGCCTGGAAGTTGCTGTTACAATGAGATATTTTTCAGTTTTGTATCTTTGCAGACCTGTACACTTAGAAAACACAAGTACACTTAATGTACCATGAAGCTGGCAATAATGAGGGTCACAAGCCAAGCTGCAATTGCCCAAGGAGGCAGCTCCGCCCTGCTTGCTGACACCAGTCTAGGCATCCCTGCTAGTCATACAGCACAGCTTATCAATCTTGAGTTAAAACCTGCATCTAAAAACACCAGGTAGACTGGAGAGAAGAGTTGGGACCTGGGGAGGGTGTCCTCTCAGGTTGCTGTATCACAAATTTGGTTGGCTGTCAACTCCAAGTCAGCCTTGAAAGTGTTTTTCTGTACTGAAGCAACAGAAGAACAAAATAACCCCAGTAACTCTAGTCTAAGAATTTGCAAAGCACAAGAAGTATTTTAAGCACATCAATTAAACAAAAATATCCACTAAAATTGGAAGCCCAAACTAAATTTAACAATTTTTGTTTTCTTAAGCTTAAAATAATTTTTTTTTTCTAGTTGGTAGAGGAAGGATTGCAGGAGCAGCAGGGACTGCACTAGAGCAAGTAACTGGCTCTTAGGGAAAAAGGAAGAGGGGACAAAGTCGAACTGTTTGTGCAGCTCTAAGCTGTATCTGCAGCTGAGGCAGCATAGGTGGTGGGAAGGCCAGAGTGCAAGGGGCCCAAAGAGCTGGGCATAAGGGCGAGTAGCGGGGCGGGGGCTCAGGCTGGCAGCAGGAAAGTCAGACTGTGAGGGGCCCGAAGATGCAGGTGTAAAAGGGCCAGGGATGTGAGGGTTCGGGTGGAGGTGGGGCTGGTAAGGAGGGGGCTCATCAGCTGGGGGGAAATCATTGACAGGGAGGAAAGAGGGCAGTAAAGGGGGCCTTTTGTCCATGAGGATTTGGAGGACGGAGAAGAGTCAGCGAAGGGTGATCACAGAGGGAGAATAATTCAGACCATTTGCCATTTCTCTGGATAAACTTGTCAAGGTCCCATCATCAGCATTGTCCAGCTTGTACAGTGGCACCTCAGTTCACAAACTTGATTCCCTGCACTGTTCTGGTCAAAAACCAAACTGGCTGAGAACTGAGTCAAATTTTCCCATAAGGTCAATATTGAACCTAACCATTGAATTTGATTTGGTCACCATCCACCTCGGTTTGCAACCAGAATCACAGAAAGAAGCAACTTTGTGAACTGAGGTCCCCCTGTAGTTCGGACATACAGAGAGAGAGTAAAAATAGAGTTTTGGGGTTTGATATTTCTCTTAAGGCTCACTCGTGAGAGATGGCAGAGGAGGCAATCTGGGGTGGGTGTCTCCTGAAGATTTTGCGGGGTGATTGACCATTCCAGAAGGTTCAGAAAGTTCACCAGGGCCAGGAATTGGGTCTCCAGGATGTCTCCTAGGGAGCGATCTGAGACCAGTCCACAGGCTCCTACAGCAGGATGGGGGTGTTTCTGGCTGCCAAGAGGGGCTGTCCCCCTTGGCCAGAGTCAGAAAGCGCCCTCCTCCCCAGAAAGAGAACTGCTAGGGAAAAGGAAGAGGAGGAGTGGGTTGGCAGTTCTGACCTCTCTCTGCACCAGGAGAGGCTCAAGAAGGCCATGACTTACTCTCCCAGGTTACAACTCCCAGTCGGTTGAATCAAGCCATTGTTGGGTGTTTTGGGGGAGATCTGGCAAGGAGGTCCCCTTGAACTGGAGTTCTTGGGGGCTAAGGGGGATAGGAAACAGAAGGCTGATTACCCAGTCAGGCAGTTAGGGTTCAGGGACCACCTCAAAGGGTTTTGTAGGGGACAGAAGAGGCAAAGGGTGGGAGGGCTCTTGGGATTCAGGAGTGAGCCTGGGACGGCCTGGGACTACCTGCGGCTGCCCACTGCTTCCTGGGCTGCAAGTCTCTGTCCTTGGCTCCCAATTCTGGGTTTCAACACCAGATGAGCAGGGGGCCATGCAGGACTCAACAGTACAGGCAGGTTTATTAGCAAACCTGAAGGGGACCTCTGACCTAGTGGGTAGAAGAGAGAAGGTGCTCTTACAGACTCAGGAGGTTCTTAGAGTTTGGAAGGGGTGGAAGTGCTTTCTGACAGAGGACTTCTAGGAGACTTGGCAGGTAACATTTCATTCCCTTCTTTGGTAAGCTGGCTGCTTCACTCAGGAAGCCAAAGGCTAAACAGAAACTTAGATCTCCTGACGTGGTGGGCGTTGGTCAAGACAGTGTCCTCCTGTCCAGTCTCTATCAACTATGTTAACAAAAGAGAAACATGATCATTTCAGTAGAGAGAGCATTTGATAAAATGTAATGTCCATTCCCGATAAAAATTCTCAGTAAACAAGCAATAGAAAGGAACTTCCTTAATCTGAAAAAGGACTTCTGTTGGAACCCTGGAAGTAATAGTGGTGAGAGGCAGAACATATTCTAAGATATGGAGTAGGAAAGATAATATCCATTCTTATCACTTCTCTTCGATCTGCACTAGGGATCCCAGCTAGTGCAATAAGACAGAAAAAGAAGTGAAAAGCATACTGTTTGGAAAAGATGAAAGACTTTTTTGTTTGTTGGTGACATAACTGTATATTTAGAAAATCCTAAGCGGTCTTCAGAAATGGTACGAGAATGAATAAATGAAGTCAGTGAGGTCAGAGGTCACATGGCCTATGTATCAGAAACATTTAGAAATCGGAAAAATGAAATCACCGTTCATAAGGAAGAACATGAAATCCTTAGAAAGAAACCTATCGAGTATAAGACCTATATGCTGAATACTACAAAATACAGTTGAAAAAGAAAGGGAGCAACTTAAGACCCCACCCAGCATAGACGCATCAAACGGAACAGCTATTTACCCGTGAAACGAATGCCGCGAGCGCTAAGTAATCCAGTGGCTTGTTACAGCACAGTAAGAGGGGAAGACACATTGAGGAAGGCAGAAGCAGAGAAGTGTGCGTGCCAGCCCTCCCAAGGGCTGGGGACGGATCCGGGAGGCAGCAGGG
>NW_022900939.1:47266536-47278077 GCF_012274545.1 Fukomys damarensis | reverse complement strand
CGGAGCCCTTGGCCGCACACGGAGTCACCATCCCCAAGGCCGGGCTTCCCACAGGGAGGCCCACGAAGCGGGCCGCCGGCTTTGGCCCCTGGAAGAGGCGGATGCGGACTTTCCCAGCCCTCTTCCAACAGGGCCCCACTGCAGATTTGGGGAAAGCAGCGCTCCAGGGCTGAATCAGTAACCACAGGGCCTCAGGCCAGCAGCGGAGTCCTGGGCTCGGTCTGGTACTGAAGCGGCAGCAGCGTCCGAAGGCCCAGAAAAGCAGCAGCTGGCAGGACAGGCACACGCGACGGGAACAAATCCCCAAGCCTGCAGTGTACAAATATCAGCACATGCCGACCAGCAAGGGGACATTTCAGGGAACTACAGCCACCCGTCCCTCGGCAGCCACAACACAAGGTGCCGCGCATGGAACGCAAAGCAACGGGAGTGAATGAATTTTCAAAAAATTTAAAATAGCTCTTTTAAGGAAGCGAAATGAAATTCAAAACTCTAAGTACTAATTCATTATTAGAGGCACTTAAGAGAGATGGACGTAAATGCAAAAAGTCAGACACAAGTCTATGTACTGAAAATACACTAAACGAAGTTTAAAAACTCAACAGAAGGCATCAATAGAAGAAGAGATGAAATAGAGGAAAGAATCAGTGAGTCTGAAGACAGGCTATTCAGAGATAAATAGTTGGAGAAGAAGAAAAAGAATGAAGAGGAACGAAAAAAGCTTATATGAGAGCATGGTTCTAAGAGCTTTAAAACACCAAATGTCCAGGTTCTTGAGGCTCAACAGGGAGGGACTTGACAATGCTAAATGGGGTGAAAGCTTATTCAAAAAGATGGCGACCATTCCTCAGAGCTGGAGAAAGATACAAATATTCAGGTACTGGAGGGTCAAAGCTCACCAGGCAGATTCAGTTCAACCCAGTGGGTCACAAGACATAATCCAGCTCTCAGCTGTTAAAGAGAGGACCATCCAAGGAGCAAGAAATGCAAAGGAGTTTCCTGAGTCACCCGACATCAGACTTCTTAGCAGAAATCTTATGTCCAAAAGGAAAGGGGTGAGATGCTCACAGTGTAAGAGGAAATGGTGCTGCCAATGAAGACAGCTGCATTCAACACAGCCACACCCTGGAAAGGAAGGCTCCCAAACAGAGAGCCCAGCAAATGAAGCACCACCTACCTGACCGACAGGAAATGCTAGTGGGAGATCTTCAAACTAAAAGAAAGACACAGGTCAGAGGAAAACAGGTAGGCATAAAACTCACTGATAGGAGAAACTATACTGACGGAGTCAGAATATGCTACTGCGGATGTAGCTCAGTGGCTCAGCGCCTACCTGGCAAACATGAAGTCCTGAGTTTGATCCCTGGGACAAAAACCAAAAACAAAAACAAACAAAAACCAAACCAAACAGAGTCCTCTGCTATTGTAAACCTGAACCACTTATAACTTGCATATAAAGACCAAAACAAAAATAATTTAAAAATAAGTGTAATATGTTAAGGGAGGCAATATAAAAAGTTGTAAAGGAAATGTTAAAAATGCAACTTATGGGGAGGAATGGAGTACAAGTGCAGCATTTTTATTAGCATTTTTCCTTTTGTTTCTTTTCCCATTGTTTATGGTAAATATTAAGCTGCTATCATCAAAAGATGTTTTTGTAAGCTCTCTGGGAATGACAAAGAAAAACCTATAATAAATACACCAAAAATAATAAGTAGCTTTCCATAGCATTGTGTTTTGATTCCTTGCTTAACAACAAAGGGAGAAACCAGAAATAACCTACAAAAACAAACAAATGAAGTAGAAAACCAGTAACAGAATGGCAATCCTACCAAAGCAAATGTTTGACTCTCCCAATAAAAAACGTAGAGTGACTGCATCTGGCTTGTAAGAAGCTCATCTCACTTCTAAGGACACGGCCCCAGAGAGAAGATATGGAAAAGACATTCCAGGCAAACAGAACCCGAAAGAATGCAAGAGTGCAAGAGTGACCAAAAAAAAAAAAAATAGTTCAAGAGTGGTCATTCTCATAGTGGGTTAAATAGACTTTTTCAGACCCATGTTTATAGCAGCACAATTCAAAACAGGTGCATCTTGGAAGTGCTTTTTGTGCCCATCAACAGATAAATATGAATGGATAAAGAAAATGTGGTATTTATACCTGACGGAGTACTACTCTGCCATACAGAAGGATAAACTTGAGTTATTTGTAGGGAAATAGATGCACCTGGAGATCATAATGTTAAGTAACGTAAATGAGCTTAAATATCACATGGTTTCCCTTATACGAGAAATACAAATAAGGAGCAAAATAAAAGACAGATAACAGGAAGTAGGGAGATAGATCTTTTGCAAAAGGGAAGGGGACCAAGGGAGAGAAGAGAAAAGGAAAGAAGACGTGTCTTCACATGCATCGACTCCACACAAGGAAGGTAATCCTTGTGTACTGCAAACTTGCACTAATACAAATAAAGCTGAAAAGTAACGTTTAAAAAACCAAAAGCAATAGAAAGTGACAAAAAAGGCCACTAAATTATGATAAAGTAGCCAGTTCAGCAAGAAGAAAAGTAATACACATGTGCACTCAATATCAGAGCCCCAAATGTGTAAAGCGAGTACTGTATTAATAGAGCCCAAAGGAGTATAGACGGCAGCAGCTGGGGAAAGAGATTCAACAGCAGGGCCACGCACACCAGTCTCCTCCTCCACAAAGAAACAAAGTAATTGCATCGTGAGGTGAGTGAGGGGCGAACACTGGGGGGTGGGACAGCCGGATGGACGGACACGCAGACAGAAGTGCCAGTGGATCTCTGATAGACAAGACCAACAGATAATAGAAAAGGTGTTCTCTGCAGCACATTGCAGTCACCTGTCAAAAGCACAAGAAAAAGAATGAACTTTCAAATCTGCAGGATAAAGCCATCAATTCACATTTAATGGTATCCGTTTAGAACGGCAGCACGATTTTCAGCATGAACCTTACAGGACAGATGGGAAGGGATGACATAGCCCCAGTCCTGGAAGAAAATAACTGCCAAGAATGCTATACCCAGCGAGGCTGTCCTTCAGAGATGAAGGACAGATGAAGACTTTCTCTGGCAAGCATTAACAAGGAATCCACAACACTACACCTGCCCTAGAAAAGACACTGCAGACGGCCCTAAATCAAGATGTGAAAGACCACGAAACCATGTGATTGTACACAAAAATGAGGAATACAGAAAAACCGAACAATGTAAGTACAACCATCAAACCACAAAGATAAACAAGAGAGGAAGGAAAGAACAATCAGTGTTCAGGAAAGGAAAAAACAAAAAGACAGGAGTCTTTACCTACCCACAATAACCTTGACTATAATTCTCCAATGAAAACCAGGGCCAAAGGAAGCAGCCTACCAGAAACTATCTTCCCCAGAAAAGACAAACACAGACTTAATGTGAAAAGATAGTATCGAAACAGCAAGAAAACGCAAGCTTAGGGTAGTAAGGGTAGCTATACTGTGTGAGTGTGTGCTACGGATTGAATCAGGGACTCCTGCATGCTAGGCTCTACCCCACACTATACCCTCAACCCAAGAGTAGCTACATTTATATCTCCAAATACAGGATCGGAGAAAACCTGGAGGAAGCCAGCAAAAATCACCATATAATGAGCCAGGGATCAGGGCAGCAAGAAGATACAATGATTATAACTCGGTATGCACCTAATGTACCCAGAACTACAAGACAAACAGTAGTAGGCCTAGAATGAAGAACAAATCAGAGCCAATACAGCAACAATGTGTGTGTGGGGGGCTCAAAACCTCCCTTTAAATTGGGCCTGGGGGCACAAGGTCTGTGATCCCAGTGTTCTGGGAGGCTGAGGCAGGGAAGATCATGAGTTTGATCTCAGCCTGGGCAATTTTGTGACTTAGCAAAACCCTGTCTCAAAACAAGAAAATAAAAAAATGGGCTGGGCAAAATCCCCGAGGAACCAATGATGCAGATACAAAAACTTCAAAAAAATATTATCAAACATTAAGATTTTTAAACATGATAAAGTAGGATTTAGGCCAGTGATATGGGATGGTTCAACAAATGCATAACAATAAACTTCATTTACCACATCAACAGAATGAGGGCAAAATCTCACCTCAATAGACACAGAAAAAGCATTTGATACAATTTCACATCACTTCTGATAAAAACTGAACAAATCAGTTATGGATGGGATGTACCTCAGCATAATAAAGGTCATTACTAACAATCTCAGAACCAGTACCACACCAAAGGGAGTGGAACTGGACACTTTCTGAGATGTGACAAGGCAAGGATGCTTGCATTTATCACTTTTATTCAACATAGCCTGGAGGTCCTGTCCGGAACAGTAAGGTAACAGAAAGAAATAGAAGGCATTCAGATTGGACAAGAGGAATGGAATTATCACTGCAGACAACCTGATCTTACACAGAGGAGACCTCCCGGATGTACCAGAAGCTGTCAGAGGTAACACGAATTCAGCAAAGTAGCAGGATACAACATCAACATACAGAAATTAGTAGCCTTTGTATACATAGATAGAAAAATACCTGGCAAAAATAAGCAATGTCAGTTCTTGTTTAAGAAGAATTTTGGCTTTTGGCTCACAATTCGGCGGCTGCAGTCCGTGGTCGGTTGATCCTGTTGCTTCTGGGTCTGGGCAGGGCAGCACCTCATGACAGTAGAGTGTGGGGCAAAGCTGCTCACATGGCCACAGAGCTGAGAGGACAGAAAGATCGACACGAGGGCCCCACAGTCCCCCGCTGACCTCACACCTCCTGCCATGCCCTACCCGGAAGTGTGCTACCATTTGGGACCAACACCAACCCAGGCACTGAGCTTTAACAGGGGCTGTGGGGAACACTCAGAATCCAAACGGCAGCACATTCACACTAGCATTTCTCAGTAATTTCTACCGAAGTAAAATGGAATTAAGCCTACAGCTTCAATTCTTTTCATTTATGAATTGTTGAAGATGAAACACAAGACACTTCATCCTTAAAAGCAAAGTCACAGCGGAAGTTTTTATAAACCGAACAAATTAGTGACTTCTATGTGACAAACACTCAGAAGGCAAAATAATCCTGCAAAGAAAGATCATGGGACAAAAGAGCTTCTTTTGCTTTTCTAATCCACTCACATTCTAAACACTGGCTCATCTTCTTTATTCTCTGACGTATGATAGTCAGGGTCTACTGTTAATCTTGAAAGCTCAGATTAATGTGTAAACCGAGCGGCAAGCTCTATAGTGAACTGGATCGGAAAGCCTGGAGGGAGCCACGCTTGGTCTTCACAGTGCCATGAATGAGCTCTTAGGGGTGAACTAAATCCAACTTTGTACCGGCCGAAGCTCTACGCTTATTTGTGCCGTGTATTTCTGTGGTGGGCCCATTTCTCAGTGTACGTCCTTCACAATTCACTGCTGCACGTTTTCGGGACACAGCGATCCCATTCCTTGGGCACACAACACACCTTTAGCCATTTTTCCTTCCCCTGCCCTCCTCTCACCTCTCTCCTGGTTACAACAGCCACAAACTCACACACAAATTCCTTTCTGCAGGAACTCAGCTAATTAAAGCGGTCAGATTTGTCTACAATATTATAAAACATTAATGAGAGAAACCAAACAGGGCATCCTGTGACTTAGCATTGTTAAAAATGATTCATGGATCCAATGCAATTTGTATTAATATTCCAATGACATCCTGCACAAAGTAGAAAATAAAAGCCAAACTTTACAGAGAAACACAAAATGTCCCTCACATAGCCAAAACTGTGTTGAGCAAAAAACAAAGCAGGGGGCATCACACGGCTTGACTTCAAAACAGACCACAGAGCTGATGCTCCAAAGACTGCTGGGCCGCCAACACAGACACATTCAGCGCCCGGAAAAGGTCCTGGAGGGAGCCCGCGTGTCCAGCCGTGGGCCCGCCCCACAGGGCTCCGGACGTGCACCGGGGAGGGGTCGGGGACCCCACAGGCGGCGCTGGCCAAGCTGGATTCCCACACACAGAAGGAGGACGCAGGTACACGGCTCGAATGAAGGATTCACATAGAGACCAGCGCCGTGAAACGGCGAGGACACAGGCACGGCTGTTCTTGGATCGGACCCCGCAATGCCCAGAATACAAAGTAACTGACAAAAGGCATCGTATCAAGCTAGGTGGTTTCTGCTCAGCAAAGGAAATAATGAGCAAAATGGAGAGCGTTCCAGGGGGATGAGAGAAAATACTGGCCAACTTTCATCTAAAAGAGCAATATTCAGTATAAAGAACTAAAAAACAACTCAAAATAAGGAACCCTGTAACCCTACTTTAAAACGCACTAATGATCTGCACAGACCCCTCTGAAAAGTCAAAATATAAATGGCCAACAAATATATGAGAATTGCTCAATGTAATGAACTGCCCGGGAAAGGTGACTGTGTACTGTACTAGGCTATCCTCCCGCCCCAGCTAGAAGGACACACGGACACACACACACACACAGAGGTATGGGGCAAGAAGCCAGGGACGGGGAGTGAGTGCAGCCACACGGAGAACTGTGGAGATTCCTTAGAAAACTAAAACTAGATGTGCACTTCCGGGTCTCTGTCTGCATGAAATGATACGAGCATGCCAAAGAAATACCCGCACGCCACGTTTAAATACCTGCGTGACCATGCTTACTATGGTGCTATTCGAAATAGCTAAGCTAGGACATCAGCCTAGGTGCCCGTCAATGTATGAACGGACTGAGAAAAAAGTGAAATATATGTACAGTGGAGTATTCAGCCACAAGATGAATGACATCCCATCATTTGCAGCAAAATGAGTGAAAGCAGAAGACACTGATGTCAAGCAAAACAAGCTATCTGCTACGCGGAACCTCAAGTCCACTTGAATATAGAGTGGAGATCAAAAGCGGTGTGGGAATATATCAGGTGGAGGTTGCATAACAGAAGGCTGCGTCTGCTCAGTGTGGGTTGCATGTACGCATGGAAACACCACACGGAACCCCACTAATGAGCAGTAGTGACCAAGACAGGGAAAGAGCAGCCAGAGGACCCAGAGCCTACAGAATCTGGAAACAGCCTCAAAGATACACAGACCATGATCTTGAGAAAGGGAACAGTGTTATTCAGAGGGGAAAGAAAGGTTGTTAGTGCCGGAACTAAGTTATTTTCTAACTAGAACTACACAACTATACACAAATACACAGGTGCCTGGGCTCAAACCCAGAATGGTGAGCACGCTGAACACATGATCTACCCTAAGCTACTCTCACAACTGCACATAATTGTACTTCGAGGTATGCATGTGTACACACATTCACATGCAAGATCTACAAATTTGTTTAAGTGTTTTGTTAGGATTAAATCAACTAAGCATAAGAATAATACTTTAAAAAAACATTTTAATCGTCTTGTTTTTTTTGTTTAAGAGGCATTTCTACTACATTTTTAAAGCAATCAACTAGTTTTTCTCATGTCTTTTATTATTTGTTTCATCTGTTTTCTGAGATTACAGGGAATAGATAAAAGTTAGGACCAAGTCCTCATTGTATGGCTGTTCACCTTCAAACTTTGATTTAGAGAAGATGCATTTAATTCAAGGAGCATCCTAAAAGAAAATATATGAGAATAGACTACCCCAGTTTAACTGTAAACTGAGGAATTGTGTGTGATTGTGTGTGTGTGTGTGTGTGTGTGTGTGTGTGTGTAACTGAGGGTTGAACCCAGTTTTTATACTGAGCTATATCTCTAGTCCTTTAAAAAATTCTGAGACAGGGCCAGGGATTTAGCTCAGTGGCACCACACCTGCCTCACAAATGCAAGGTCCTGAGTTTGATCCCAGTACTGAAAAATGTTCTGAGACAGGGTTTTGCCATTTCTAATTTGCCTAGGCTGGGCTCAAATTTACAGCCCTCCTGCATCAGCCTCCTAGGATACTGGGTTTACAGGCATGTGCCACCATGCCTGGTTTAGACGCAAAACAAAATTTACAATTCCTTCCCCAATCTTAGATAGTAGTAATTTCAGAAGTTGCTTATATGTTACTGATTTTCAATAATAGTGGCATAGTTTGTAACAGCTAAAACTTGGAAACAGCCCAATTGCTCATCAACTGGAGAATGGATAAAGAAAAGAAAAAAAAAATTTTTTTCTATAAAATGGAGTACTACTCCATTTTAGGGAGTGAGAAACTAGAGATTTATAGCTAAATGGGTGCACATTGAAGCCACACTCTTGAGTGAAATAAATAGGACACACATGTGTAAATAAATACCGAATAGTTTCTCTGATGTGAGAAGCCGAAAGTGTAACTAAGGATCAAAATGTATAACAGATAGATAATGTGAAATAGGAAGAAAAGGTCTAATGGGGAAAGGGAGGTGGGAGAGGTAGGTTAAAGGAAAGAAGGGAAAGGAGTAAAGGTGAGAAAAGGAAAGAGTGGAAACAAAGTCTTTGTAAATAGGGAGGAGTGAGGGGGTGAAGGGAGGGCGGGGGATGGGGAAAATGAGAACCAAGATCTGCCTTGTAAAGGTCCAAGATCCCAAAGATGAGTGTCATCACATTGTATATCTAAAATGTACCAGTAAACTTCATGAACAAATGAAATGAAAACAAAATTAAACAAATGTAAACATCAAAACCCAATTTACACATACTTTCCTGTTATGTACACATTTATATGAACTTATATTAGTAATCATTTTACTTGCCTGCTCATTTCTTGTCTTTGGCTTTATTTATCTCTTCTGGTACCAGGAACTGAACCTCGTGCTTGCCAGGCAGGTGTGGTGCCACTGAGCTGCACCCCTGGCCCTTCCTGTCTTTTGCTTTAAATGCAAAAATGACAAAAAAAATCCTTACTCAAGTGGTAGCTGTTTCTGTAGACCAGCTTCTCTTATGGACCTTGTAGATTACCCATTAAAATATAATTGAAATAGTTTCTGCTTATAATTGAAATTGTAATCTGCTTCTTCATTCATAGTATTTGTCATTTTCTTTTTAACTTTGGTGCTGATAAAAATTTCATTCATAGACTTTCCCATTGCGATCTTTCCCTTCTCTGTAAATCCTAGAATTCTGATTAAACCACCTGAAAGCACTTTTCTTATCAGTGTGAAGCTGATACCAAGCAGATTATGTCACTGAACATCTGAACGCAGTGCTGGTTTGGAATATTTGCTGGGACTAGATAGCTGCTTTTGCTGCATAGGAGTTTCGCGGCGATTTCGCTTTCTCCCAGTGCAAACTCTCACCATTAGGACCTCCAAACAGAGACGGCATCCTGTTCAGGGCTGTGAACCCAGCACCCAGGGCCACCTCTGTGCACAGGAGATTCTTGGTACGAGTGCTTTGAGCAAATGGATGAAGGAGACTGAGCTATGCTTCAGGTCCGTGCTCAACCTTCACACACATTTTCTTACTGAATTCTCATAGCAACAAAGAAAAGGTTTATGCTGTTATAGTGGACCCTCAAGTTATAACCAGCCTGACACGAGCAACTTGGGTTATGACTAGAATTTGTTTTAACTTATGCCCAGAGTCTTAGGTTACGTCCCGAATACTGGCCTGTTGTGCTTCCAGATGTCTCAGATACAGAGTTAACCCTTAAAGAGCTCTGGAAGGAGCAGGCCAGCATCCTTTCTGGTGTGGGTTGAGAAATCCTGGGCCAGTGTCTCCCTAAGGACACTGAGGTCTGCCTGGAAGAAAGTGAGACCTAAAATTATACAGGAGAGAGATTTTGAAGGCTGTGTAGAGGAGCCTGAGCCTTCAATTGATCAACCTAAGTTACAAACAGCCCTTGGGAACAAACTGAGTTCGTAAGTCAAGGGTCCACTGTACTTCCTTTCCTGTTTGACTCACTCTTTCATTTCTAGGGATCACATTCCAAATGAATGGTTTGTTTCCAAATTCCACCTTGTAGGGGCTACTTCTGCGGAGCCTAACCAAGAACGGTCATAAAAGTGCTTTGATTTACGATGAGCTGAAGTCCAGGGACTGTCGCCACTGGTACTCAGAGTCACGCAGGTAGGAACTGCAGTTCTAGAACTTCCAAAGACAGAGCAAGTTTTCCTTCTCCCCTGCTCTCCACACTGGGGAGAAGGCCAGGCAGGAGCCGAGTGGAGCAAAAGCATCGAGTGCGTGGGCATCACGTCGCTGGCATTTTTCAGGGGTGACGGGAGGTGGAGGAGGGAGAGGGTCACCAGGACCAGCGAGGTGGGCGGCTGGGACTGATTGCACAGGCTTGTCCGTGTCTCATTTCCCGGGCAAGAGGAGGGCATGCGCAGCAGTGAGCAGTCACTGTGCTTGGGCAAACCTGGGGGAAGGAGGAGGCCTGGCTGCTTGCTCGGTGAGCACCGGGGACAAAGAGGGCATCGGGCTGCTCACACGCTGCAGGGACGAGGAGAACGCCAAGGTCAGGTGGTTTTCGGTGGAGGGTGGAGACGTGAGTCCTGTGGAACTCTAACTGCTCGCCCGTGTCTGAGTGACTAGAGTCAAGGCAAGCCAGCATTCGGGGCTCTGTGTCAGAGGGAGACCTGGCCCCCTGGCCCTTACTTTAACTTCTTTCTGTGTCTTGTTCATCCCCATCGCCCCCGGTCAGGTTGAGGCTCAGCTCATAGGGTGGCTCCTACAGGCACAGTTCACTCATTTAGTGAATACTGAGTATCAAAACACCAAAGTAAAATGAAGCCAGTTATTATGCAAGTTGCCTTCACCAACACTGCCTTAGAAAATAAGAAGAATCAAGTCCAAATACGACAGTTTAGAAAGCGAGGGGCTCAACCATTTATTTTTGAGGACCCGTTCTAGAGGACGTCATTCAGCAGAACTTTAGACTGCTAAGGCCACATCGAACATTGTAGATGAAAACAATTTTATCATTACTTTGAGATGGTATAAATGCTTATAAGAAGTTAAATGTTCTCTTTATTCAAATATCATCAGTCTGTGAAGCCATTTTGTAAAGACCAGAAGAGTATCTATGTTGCACAATTGTAGTTAAACTTTGTCAAATCACCTTTGGTCTCTGTTACTCATGTATCAGTATTCATCTTCCTACTTCTGGTTTTAAAATTGCGCTTAGCTCCTAAAAATCCCAAACTATATTTTTGAACCACAGCATATATGATTCAATAAAATCATATTGTACCTATCTAGTATATAAATTTATGTACAGATTATTGCTCCTTAAACTTATTTACCCTCTCTTCTTAGATTTCCAATTACAAGTAGGTGTTTGCCCAGTTTAAAGAAACTAGCTTTTCTCTTCAAAATGTATTTATTATGAGCTCCCTATCATTTTTCAACCTGACATCTTTATCTTAGAAATATATTTTAAAGCACGAATTTTATTACAGTTATAGAGTTAAAATAATCTTTTAATGTATACACACAAAGAAAATCAGCCCACTACTATGGTACTAAATCTTTTTTTATGTTAAATATTATGAGGTACATTATTGAATTCCATGCTAGATTTTCAATGCACTCACGGAGTGCCCAAGCCATCTATTTTGTATCTCAGATTTTGTT